>NC_066511.1:6401711-6474211 GCF_024679095.1 Eriocheir sinensis
CAGAGGGAAATATGTCCATGAAGGGATTCATCTGTCAGGGGGTAAATGTCAGGGGAAGGGTAATGTGCAGAGGGGATATGATTGGTATATTGGTAGTGAGGAAAAACTGATTGATCCATACAGGGCCTCAGCATGACCACAGTGTTTACCCCTTTGGACAGGTGCCCTTTTTTCTGTTTCTCCCATCCACCCAGGGGAGGGTAATGTGCAGAAGGGAATATGATCGGTCCCCGGTAGTGGTAGTGAGGACAGACTGACTGACTGACCCATACAAAGCCTCGACATGGCCACTTAATCCTGCAGTGTTTACCCCTTTGGACTGGTGCCCTTTCTTCTATTTCCCCCATTCATTCCTTTTAAGTCGATTCACTTTAAGGGGCTATTACACTGGGCAAATTTTCCGTGGATCTACAGTCAAACCACGCTTTCCGCTAGCGTGGTTCTCATTTGTTTCTTGTTATTGCTGCTGCTGATGATGGTTAGTAATACCGCCGTCCTTTGGTGAAATCTACCGTAGCTTTGGAAGATCTTGGACACGTCAGAAAATCACGGAAATATGAAAACCACGCCAGCGGAAATCGTGGTTTGACTGAAGATCCACGGAAAATTTGCCCAGTGTAATAACCTCTTTACCCTCCTGACCGTCAACATTCCCTCCGTCCGTCCTGTCTGTCGATGCTCTAGTAACTAGTATCTTGGTCAGTTTCTCTCAGGCGTGGCAGGGGTGGGGTGGGGGAGGGGGGAGGCGATAGTTCCATGTTAATGTGTCCGGTTCGTTTCTGCAATGATGAGTTCGCGTCTCTGTCACGGTAAGCAGCGCCCTCTTGTAACACAGCCGTGGGATTATTCGCTCTTCTTTCATCACTAGCTTTCTTCTCATGCCCCTCCCTCTCCCCCCTCCTCCCTCTCAGCTGTTCTGGATAAGGTAAACAAACACCACATCCATAACACAGGATCAACAACAAGAATAACGTTGAAAAGTATTAAATTCGAAACGTGTGGAGTGAAAGTGAAAGAGAACAAAGCATCAGATATTTTCACGTTCGTTCATGAGCGGCCGCAACATACAAGGCGGCGGGTGAGGCTAACGGGATGCCAAGTGCCTGGGTCTCGCAGTTCTCCCACAATGGAAAAATCTGATCATACCATAAACGTAAGACAGCCTGGTAAGATCTCGTTTCAGAAACCCTCATAACTTGGGGAAGATAGTAAGGTAAGGTAAAGTTATGTGGAAGATTTAAATATATTCATCGTATTATGGATGACTTGGTGCTCTCTTGGTTGGTACATGCGTGAAGTCCCACTTGAAAAGACTGGGGAAAACTAACTATTTATAAGAAAACCCGTCGATACCAGAGTTTTTAAGTGTATGCCGGCCATCAAACCTACCTTTAGGGATTTCTTGTAAAGGGAGCACCCGCAAGCACCAGGGGCAGGGTAGCAAGACAAACAATGCTCCACTGTTCAATTATACAACAACGGGATGCCAAAAACAGGCCAAATTAGACCAGTTTTGGTAATGAATAATCGGTTTGGTAATTACTCAGTGCTGTTTGGTTTTGGACATGAACTGTATGCTCTATTCTAACAATACGAAAAGGCGAAGTTACTAATGGTCCACTAACTATAGCAAAAACAAACAAACAAACATCAATAAATAGGAGTTTTAACGCTAACTTCAATTTTCTATCGTTACTTGTGTAGGTACGAGAGTTTGAGGCTTAAAAGTAATAAATACAATGTGGTGAATACGATAATCTGGCAACGCTGGATGTGGATGAAGCCAGGGTGAAGCATGAACAGGGAGGGACAACAAATGCAATCGCCCCAACCCTTGCTTCTGTGCACAAGTGGTAGTGTGAGGGAATGGAACAAATCCCCCCTGTAGCAGTGCACTCTGGCGCAAGTCAAGGACAGTTTGATGGGCCACTCCCTTAAATTAATATAGGCCGCAGTATGAAATGGCAATAATTGTTGGAACTCGGTCATCTGTATATAGGTTACGGCGAAAGGGCATCTCCTCTGCACTGTATAGGTGTGTGTGTGTGTGTGTGTGTGTGTGCTGAAAAGGTGAGAAGAAGGAAGTATGACGCAACACACACAAGCACCTCACACAGCCCGTTATAGAGATGGTGAAGGGGGAAAGTGACACAACGCGACCCGAAATCCTGGAGGAAGGAACCAAGAAGGAACTTTACTGAACACTACTTCGCTTATGATGGCCACTCATGTAGGAAATCTCCGTTCGTAGCTCATAAGGGAGGGGGCCTGTGCTCTTCTCTCGGCCAGCTGTTGTTATGAGTTGTAACCTTTTCTGAACTCCTGCCGGGCTGACCTTCCCGCGGCAAACTAAGCCTGTCGGGGGAGAGGTGGCGGGAGAAGGGGTGAAGGTTTGACCTCTCGGCCCTCACCTCTCCTCACAAGGGTGGAGTCTGAGGGACGGTGGGCCAGGAGGGGAAACCCGTATGTGTGTGTGTGTGTGTGTGTGTGTGTGTGTGTGTGTGTGTGTGTGTTACGTATATTTTCATTTTCATAAGAGCGCAATCAGCATAAACACCGATTATTTCCTATTCTTCTGCTCGTCTTTACATTTGATTATGATCAGATGCCCCCTACTACTACTATTACTACTACTACTACTACTACTACTACTACTACTACTATTATTACTACTTCTGCCATTTCTACGATTAACACCATCACCATCATTGCGTGTTAACCAAAACGGCAATCGAGCATCAGGGACAAGTAAGGTGTACACGGCCGCGCGTCTTTCCTCCCGCAGGATGACAGCAGGTGTGTGGGAGGCGCGGCGGGGGCAGGTAAATTGGTAACCCTCCACTACCCAGCCCCCTTCCCAGCCCCACTCCTCAGCCCCACCACTCAGCCCCATTGTCTTGTCCATATGGCGAACACACTGAGGCTTACGAGAGCGATAAGCCGACAGTTGTACTTGTTTGTGTCTGTGCTTGATGACGGTCACAGGGCGAGGTGGGCGGGTGATGGTTTGCCGAGGTGACGGTCAGGTACTCGTGGTGGAGTGGTGGAGGCTGCCGTGGTGGTGGCTGAGGCTCGGCATGGGTGTAGTGTGTGTGGTGGCGTGGGCGTGGCGGCGCCGTTGAGCTGTCTCCGCCCACTGAGGAGGAGGAGGAGGAGGAGGAGGAGGAGGAGAGGAGGGCAGGCAAAGATAGGGCGAGGGGAGGGACAGGAGGGAAAGGAAGACGGGTTTCGCAGGAAGAAAGGAGAGACTGGTGAGCTAAGAAGGACGGGGACCGGGGGGGGGGGGGGTGATGTCGTGGGGTGTCGGAAGAATTAATAGGAAAACCACTGTGTAACACATGTATACACACACACACACACACACACACACACACACACACACACACACACACACACACACACACACGTCTTGGCAGAACAGATGCAGTGCTTCCCGGAGCGTGTAGATAGCGTTTGAATGTTGGCGCTGTTACTCGGCCCGTATCCCGCCGGCCCCAAGCAAGTGCCATCTGTGGAAAGCTGCAGCGGGGGAGTCAAGGCCCACCGGCGTGGGTGACACACAGCTCCTCAAACCCGCTGTCCCGTTTCACTTCCCCGCTGAGTGTGTATTCCTCAGTCACCTGCCGACCCTCGTTTTCCTTCCTTTCTAAAGTGCCCGCACACCTTTTTCGTTATCCTTAGTTGCATCATCATTCGGTCAACATTTTTTGAACTCTCCTCAACGTTCAACGGCCACCGATGACGCTCCGTTTTTGTTTCAGTGTGAGGAAAAGCGCAGATAGTTGTGACAGGTGCAAAGGCGGCAGCTGCTGTCACAGTGCTGTGATGAACTGTTGGGAGTCGCTGCAGCATAGGCGTGTTACGGGGCAGTAGTCACGAAGGAGCCTGTTTCATGAGTGGCTGGCGGAGGTGTCAAGGGGCCGAGGCCACCTTCGTTCTCCGTTGTGCCAATAGACTTGGCACAGAGTACTTCTAAACTTCACCTTTGCCCGTTTTCGACGTCGGTTTATGACTGGAGTATGTACAATGGTGTTGTTCGTGGATGCTACAGCTGTTGTGGTTTATTCGTGTTGAGCAACGAGCACCATGTCATCCACTTTGCCTCTCTGGACAGGAAGCGGTGGCTAATAGGGACACGCCTGTAACACATGGCATATTATATCTGTAGCTCAACGCCCTCACGCAGTGCTCATTCCGGGACGAATGTTGGATCACTGGAGGCGATGGCCTTGTCCTTTGAAATTAATCAGTAGAAAGTTTACTCTGCATAATAGATGTCACCAATTTGTAAAAAAAACACTCCACTTATGCCAGAGTCTGTGGTTTTGGTCAGATATCATCAGTAACAGTCAATCGAAGTGTGAAACGATGCCACCCACTTCAAGCATGGCAAGGCTTAGAGGCGAAAGAGGCTGACATGAAGGCCTGAAAGCGAGTCACTTGAGCATTAGCCGGAGGGCGTGTTGACTACTTGTTTGACTCGTCGTTTTTTCATGAAATGTTTTCATCGTAAAGTATCGAAGCTTGCACGTTTGTTAATCATTTGAAGGCTCCTGTCCTGGGCACCAGCTACTACCCGTAGCTGGTGCCCAGGACAGGAGCAGGAGCAGGAGCAAAGTGGAAACTTGGTGTTCCTGTGTGTGTGTGTGTGTGTGTGTGTGTGTGTGTGTGTGTGTGTGTGTGTGTGTGTGTGTGTGTGTGATAGCCAGGGGGACGAAATGGGGGCGCTGCGCTGAGATTGAGATTACAGCCTTGCAGCGGTCACATTCCATTCAAGGGAAAGAGATATCCCGAAAGGAAGTCGCGGACAGGTAAGAGGTGTGGGAACAGAAGCTGCGGGGCGAGTGTGTGGCGCCTGGCGGGGCGGGGCGGGGCGGGGCTGGATATGCAGGGACACTCTGAAATGTCCGGGTTTGAAATGACGGAGAGTCTGACTCTTGAGAATTATTGGGCCGATCAAATACATATCCACACACGGAAAATCTCCCGAATTATTTTTATTTGTTAAACTATGGACTGCCGACTATACAACTCGTCTTGTCTTACCAAATAACTCCAATTAACTTTCCTTGAGCAGTCAGTCCCCTTTCACAACAGTTGAACGGCTCTAAAATATTTTAGCAAGATTACGCAATGAACATCTATCTCCTTCCTTTATTTCATTTTATCAGCATGAATTTCCAAACACAACCTTGCTCTTAGATACGTATGTAGTTGATTATATATTTCCATTACACGAACAGAGACCGATTTGAGATTTACAGATAAGTCCGTTCCATGAGTGGAAGAGTAATATTCCATTAATCAATCAGTATCAGTTATCCTGCCTTCAGGCATTTATATCTCATACTTTGTTCTCATACTCAAACATAATTATTTTGCAAGGGTCTTGTCGACTCTTGGGAACATTCCAATGAAGAAGTGTGAGAACAGTCTGGCGTCCCTCGGGGCGAGGCGGCGGACGGCGTCGGTGCTCCTGTTACACTGGAGGGAGGAAGTCCTTTATTCTCTCAGCCTTGATCCGAGTACTCAGGTGTTGCTTCCCAGAGTTCATAGATTAAAGAGTGTCGTAATTCATTAGCGGATCCAAAGTCTTAATCTTTGAGAAAATATTGAATTTAACTTTAACAGTAGTGTATGGAACATTTGGCTGATGAAGAGGAGGGAGCAAATGTTCCAGATTTTGAAGGAGGCGGCGACGAGAGATGGCTGCTGCAGGGCACGGGGACCAGTGAGGCCCGGAGCTTAGCCTTGAGCTGGTGTGAGCTCAGCCCGTGACGACCCGGAAAACACACACACACACACACACACACACACACACACACACAGGAGCTCCATAGTGGAGTGGTTAGCGCACTCACCTCACAAGCGAGAGGTCCTGGGTTCGATTCCCTGGCGGAGTTAAGTCGGATGGGCAGTCTCCTTTAATCTGTGGCCCCTGCTCACCCTGCAGTGACTAGGCACCGGGTGTCAGTCGGGGGCTATGTCCCGCCTCCCGGATATGTGTGGGTGTGAGTTTTCAGCTGTACCCAGAGATCCGTCACGTATGAGCTCGGTCATTCGGAGAGGGTACTGGCTGGCGATTGCGAGTCTATTGCATGGTCTATGGATAAGTGATCAGCCTGCCATTCCACCAGACTGAGGTACGCATCTTGTTCAGGACGATTTATTTCTGTTTAATGTGCCCCTTAAGCAAAGGAGAGGGGTGTGTGTGGTGTGTGCGGCCCCAGCTTGGCCCATAGATCGGCTAACGAGCTCTAACGCTCTCGTCAGGAGGGTACTGACTGGCGATCACGAGTTCACCTAGTAATCAGACCAGATCAGACCGTCTCATACACACACACACACACACACACACACACACACACACACACACACACACACACACACACACACACACACACACACACACACACACACACACACACACACACACACACACACACACACACACACACACACACACACACACACACACACACACACACACACACACCTTGTTGCCAATACTACGGTCCATGCTTCACGCTAGTCAAATCTATTTTGAAAAAGCTTGTGCAGCGCCGCCGCGTCATTATCATAACCCGTGCAATGGCCGCGGCAAGCGGGTTGCGGCATTTCCTCCCAAGGAGCAGCCGCATGAAGCCAGGAAATAAATTTAAGTGGCTTTTTTTTTAGCGTTACCTTGACTCCCCGTCTCGGCCAGTGCCTGCCCTCGCTGATTTAACGCCAAGCTTGCATGTGACGATAATTTTCTGGTAAAGAGTTTGCCGGTGCTGAATACCACCGCAAGATCACCTCGGGGTGGTGCTGTTGTGGTCGGAACACGGGGGGGGCGCGAGGGTCGTTCAAGGGCCACTAAGGAGGCACTCTTTTGCTACTTTGTTTTATCTGTCGTGTGGGATGAAACGCCGCTGCCTAGCCAAGCCGACACACTGATCCCTTCCTCACTCTCCTGTCCCCCGGCACGAACGGTATCCACGTGCTCCTGGGTTCACAGTGCAGAGGGCTGGGCCGTCCCGGAGGGCTGGGTGTCCGGTGCTGGCCGGAGTTGGGGCTGGGAGGGTCGGGAGGGACGACCTTGGGTTACCTTCTCACGAATGGAACCTAACACCTCTGCACCCTTCCTCTGATCCCTCTTTTATCCTACATTCTTTATCGCCTCTTTATAGTGTTCAGCGGTCACCGGGACCCTGTTCGTGTTGAGTGGGCTCACCGGATCACCCAAGTAAGCAGCACCCAAGGGCACAGTGACACTTCCTTCCCTTTGCCACCTGACGCTAGGACTCGCTCGTCTGCCTCGCCCACAATGACCGGGTAAGTGTGCATCTGACAACCTCACCATCACCCGGCGTGCACTGACCTTACCCCCAACACTTACCACTTCTGCTTCTCACCACCATGACACAAGCACCGCCGCTCTCATCAGCTATAATACCAATCCTCCCCCATCCCCCCCCAACGCCTCTGCTTCTCACCATCACCGCTGCTCTCACCACTACCATCACACCCAGTGACTTCCACTCAAAAACTCGCCTCGCCCCACTAAACCGCAGCTGCCGCCTCCGCCACCCACTCACCCGTCACCATTTTTCCTCCGCGAGCGACGATGAGGACGCAATACACACCGGGCGGTCGTCTGGTCACGCTGTGTGTCGCTGGGCAGCCATTCCCTTAGTTTACAATCAAGGGAGACCAAAACTTTATAAAGAAAACTGGAAACGCATCATTAAGAGAACAGGTTTAGGGTGAGGGCGTTTCTTCGTGAGCGTTTTTTTCTCCTTTTCTTCGTGTTTAACAATAACGTGTGTATGTGTGTGTGTGTGTGTGTGTGTGTGTGTGTGTGTGTCAGAGAGAGAGAGAGAGAGAGAGAGAGAGAGAGAGAGAGAGAGAGAGAGAGAGAGAGAGAGAGAGAGAGAGAGAGAGAGAGAGAGAGAGAGAGAGAGAGAGAGAGAGAGAGAGAGAGAGAGAGAGAGAGAGAGAGAGAGAGAGAGAGAGAGAGACAAATTAGCAGTGAGAAGAGGAAAGCAGAGCAACCTTGTATTCACCTCTGCTTGTAAATGGAGGGAGGAAGAGAACAGGAGGCAGTAAGGGCAGAAGAAAAAAAGAAACAGCAGCATGAAGGGAGTGCCAAAGAAGGAGTAGGAAAAAGGAAACGAAAAGCTGTCGGGAGCCTCTCTTGGATATGTCCCTCTTTTATTTTTCTAAGAGTACAGAACCGTTCCGCCATCAAAATCGCTTTATTCGGAGTCCTTCAGATAGTTAAGACTCGCACTGGGACTAAGACAGCGTGCAAAACAAAGCGTGTCCAATGGTGCAAGAGCCTCGGCCAGCCTCAAGGCCTGACCTGAGGCTGGAGGCGCGGAGGAGGGCGGCGGCATGACTTCGAGTATAGAGACAGAAGTGACGGTATTGTTATTACACAGGCAATGACAACCAAAGGAAAGTGATACGACCTCACGATGACGGTAGTGTGTGTGTGTATGTGTGTGTGTGTGTGTGTGTGTGTGTGTGTGTGTGTGTGTGTGTGTGTGTGTGTGTGTGTTGTTAGGCGTAACTCACTGGCCGTCGTTCCTTTCAATCTGCGATAGGAGGGGATAGAGAGGAAAATAAGAGGAGATGGAGGAAGAGAAAGAAGAGGAGGAGGAAAGAGAGGAGGAGGTCTTGCCTGAGTGAGCTCGCCGCCTTGGGTCGTGGGTCGTGTGGAGGCGCGTCTCTTCCACCCATTGTTCACCCACCCTAACCTATATTTCCTAGCTCATGGCTCCTTCCGCTACTAACCCCCCACACGCTGCCAGCCTTTTTGCATACGCCTCCTCCCTGCCGTGCCCCTCGTTCTCCACACATTCACGCCTCCACAACCCCTCTCCCCCCAAAGGCGCCTCCCCTCCCAGAGCCTCCGCTTCCCCTTCCTCCCACTCCAACTCGCCTCCGTGGCTCCACGCCCTCCACCTTCCCACGCCAGGGTCGTGACCCCGTTGCTGCACAGTTACTGGCCAATCACGAGCGAAACTTCAGGTCTCGCTGGAAACAATCTCAGCGGGAGAAAGCAAAATGGCCTTCCACACCTAACCTTTTACCTGCACTGGTCAGTCGCATCACAGAGCATCTTCTGCGACCCTTCCTGCCCTGACCAACAACGGCTCCTCTGGCCTTGAGGCGCCGGTGATTAGCCGCAGCAAAACACTAGTGTTCCCGCCGTTTAAGTCCGTGGCGACAAAACTTGCCTTATACGACCATGTGACTCAGTGCTGCAGAGAGCGTGTGTTGGGGTATGGGCCGGGTCTATACGGTGGGCACTGGGGAGGTGAGGGTGATGGGGGCAAACAGCGGGCTTATGCAAGTGATTTTTCTCGGTGGGGCCGTAAATGTTGAGCGACATGTTAGTGTGGATAACTTTCTTACCGCCGCTCTCGCCGCTGTCCCACCACCGCTCTGCCGCCTGTCCCTTTATCTTCCTTAACGTTCATGCCGCTAAGCCCGTCCTTGTTGTGTAGCCATTGATCGAGACTTAGCAACTAGTGAGGCTCTGGGGGAGTCCGGGGGTAAGGGGAGCTGCCTGGCGTGCCAACATGCTGGGTTCGACATTTATGCTTCCTGCGTTCCAAGGCGGACGGGATTCTTGTGGCGCTGCACGAGGGTTGGCAGGTAGGGTGACTACGCTGCCCCTCCACTGGTCTTTAATCAGCTATAGTGCGGCCACTTCCTCGGCCTTAAAGCACTCCAAACAGTTTTACTCGCCATGGTTAATAGCCAATATGATTACAACAACAACAACAACAACAACAAGAACAACAACAACTACTACTACTACTACTACTACTACTACTACTACTACTACTACTACTACTACTACTACTACTACTACTACTACTACTACTACTACTACTACTACTACTACTACTACTACTACTACTACTACTAATAATAATAATAATAATAATAATAATAATAATAATAATAATAATAATAATAATAATAATAATAATGATGATGATGATGGGATAACAACTAGAAACCGTTACCCCATTACAATATGGTTATTACAGTCGCTGATACTGATCGGAGTGAGGACTCATACATTCCATTCCCTGATCCGGTTGTCTGTCCTCCATCAGAGGGAACTTAGCGCCCGGGGAACCCCCTCACTCTGGTTCTCTTCGAACGCCACAACCGTGATGCACAGCCGGGAGTGAGGAGCTATTTTTTTTCTATAGACCATGATGAGTTTATTAGCCAACGTGAACTTAATTGGGAGAATCTGTGTAATGGCTGGATGTACTGCGTTGATTTATTTATTTTCTTTATGCACATATATTTCTTGCTTTTTAGAGGTTCCTGTACCCTGTCAGGATGTTATGCCTTGATGGTCTGTATAGCATGTACTTCTGTAGACACTCATGCCTGCAGTATTATAAACCTTGAGGGACTAGATTTCGGGAACATCAATGACATGTGGAAGCTTTTCGACAACAAACAGACGGTGCATGGTGGAGTGTCGGCTGGAGTGAGAGATCAAGGCCGACCATTGTTAGAGATTCATGTATTCAACAGACCCAAGAGATGTTTACCCCAACTGCGTGATTATCCGAGAGACGTTCAAGTATGTAATGGATCCCAGTGACGTGTCTCCTTTTTAATTATTGATGAGATGTTCAGGGATGTATACATGACCCTGGTATTGGTTCTCCTTTCATTGTTTAATCATTCGGTAGAGGTTCGGACACGTGATAGGCCCCATTGACGTTTTTTTTCTTTGTAATCAGTCGTGAGATATTCAGACATGTAATAGATCCCAGTGGTTCTTTTTTTATCTTTTTTTGTAATCATTCGGGAGATATTTATACTTGTAAAAGGTCCCAGTGATGCTTTTTTTATCTCTCATTGTAATAATTCAAGAGATATTCAGACGTGTAATAGGTCCCAGCGGTCACCTTGGCCTGCGTGATTACTCAGGCACCTTGAAAAACACCGAGGGCCTAGGGGTGGGCTTAGACCTTAGACTTAGAGGGAGGTGGGCTGGCTGGGCTGACGAGTGTGTGGCGATGACAAATGTGAGGATTGTTGGACTGTTGATATTTAATTGCCGCCGTCCGACTTGAGGCCATTAGGAGTCAGCTGCTGCAGGACCCTTTGTTGTCCGCTAAGCCCGGCGTGCTCAGGAGTCATCGTATCCTTTCCGGGATGTCGCCTTTGTCGCGTGGGGCTGATCCTCCGGGGTACTCCTAAGTCCCTGGAGGCTTAGCATCATGGGCGGACGTACCTCCATGGGCGGACGGGTCCATGATGCTGTTGTTTTCTTTTGTTTACGTATTATAATTTTAATGATATTATTATTATTATTATTATTATTATTATTATTATTATTATTATTATTATTATTATTATTATTATTATTATTATTATTATTATTATTATTATTATTATTATTATTATTATTATTATTATTATTATTATTATTACTACTGCTACTACTACTACGCTAAATGAAGCTGCACTGACCACGGCACAGCGCCGCTGGTGAAGCCTTGCGTTAGCTCGACCCTCGGGGGAGAGCAGAGCGGCAGTCTCCGTCCGGCTGTGCGGTTATGGGGCGAGGCTGTTTGCATAGCGTTCCCCCTCAGCTACCAAGCCTTTCGCGGCCACCTGCTGAGGCCGCCACCTTCCCCCCTTCCTCCTCCTACCGTTGTCTTCTGCATGGCTGTTCGCCGTAGCAGACTCTTCCCTCACACATTAGTTCCTTTGTCTCTGAACTGTAGTCTCATCAAACACAAATGAACCTCTTGTGTTGAAAAAAAGTTGTCCCAGTGTCGGTGAACGGTATCCACGCTCCCAGCGGCGGCGCGGTACCGTTGTACCCCGACAGGCTGTACCTGGGGCTCCACAGCCGGCTGGCGGTGCAGGACGAGAACGGGGCCTGACCTCAGGGAGTAATGATCACATGCATGATAATGAGTAGTCACACACACACACACACAGAAAAAGAGGACCGACAGGCGTTTAGAACCTGTGGGCATCGGCTGCCTCATCGCGCTACGCCTGCATCGAAAATCTAATCGAACTCAGGAGGGAAGATCACCTCCACCGTAATATGTTTATCGTGCCCATCAACTCTGATAATAATCGGGCTCCTGTAGTGTTCACTGGGGGATTAGCCGTCATTAGAACGCAGTTTTCCATAGACATTGCCATTGTGTCATTGATCTGATGGCAATTCACTCCGCAAATACTGTGGCGGTGAGCTCTCTTCCATTTTATAGTGTGGTACACTAGGAGGTTGCTTCAGAAATAGCTACGACATGAGAAATGCTTAATTCACTCATAGATTCTTCTATTATTATGTACGATTCAAAACTATAGCAAAGGGGGGATGGTGGAATAAGCTTTACACACTGTTTTTCGACGTGATGGAAGTTTGTCGGTCGAAATTATATATATCACTGAACTTTTTCCTGGCATACAAATACCGGCAATATTTGGTGGAAGTACAAGTTTGTGTGGCCACTGTGTATACTGCCGGGGCCCAAAATGTTCCTAAGCCACCACGAAGTCAATAACCGTGAGCACCACTTACGTGAAGGTCGAACAAGCCCCACTACCCACGCCTAGAGGTCAGGAAGCCCAACATGTCCATCGTCCTCGTAGCTGCATGGTCGCGTCGCTGATCCTGATAATCTTTCCCGCTGCCCCACATATCTGAATGAGCTGGACTTGTACTGGAAGCCGACCAACGTAAACGAGATTATGTCCGCTCAAGGGTACATTATGCAACAGGCTTATCATGTGACAGAGTTGGTTGGGTCCTCTCTCAGCACTTTGTTAGATCCTTTCAAAACCTTACACATAACTTACGAGAGCTCTTATAGCTTTCGTGTATTCCCTAATAAGTGGACTATCAGCCATGCTTCCCTTCCGCGACTTTCAAGCCATAGCCATCCTTCTAAGTCAAACCGGAACACCTTAATTAACCTCGAGAAGGGTGTTTCCGTATAATAAAGAGGTCTGCCGCTGCACCTTAATTAAACTGTATACGGTCTAATAATCTCCTTCTCTGCCCCCGCACAGCCTCGTCTGCCACGCTTCATTGACTCCATCGTCCTACAGCATATACACCAACCTTCGTGCACTGCAACCCCCCCCCCCTCCCCCCCCCCCCCCCCGCAGAAAAGTAGGTGAATTTCCATATCTAAGCCTAGCCACTCCTTCCTTAGTTCAGGCTGGCGGGGGATGACTAGTGGGTGTTGGTGCTCGAGTGGGAGGCGGCTCAGCCAAGGGTCAGGCCGGGCTGGCTTGGATGGCCTGAGTTATGACGTCCTTGGGCAACGGCAGGGATGAGGCGGTCAGCTGTTGGGTTACGACGCTGCTGGACCACTACCGCCGTCACACACACACACACACACACACATCACCTCTTTGAACACACGTCTCTTGCCCGTGACATCAGACTATCGCTGGCATTTCCTTCCTCTCCCCACATTCAGTAACCCCGAGCCCGCGACCTCCTGTCCTGCTCCGCCCGCCTCGTCCCGGGTGTTATCTGGCCAAACCACACACGTTCAGGTCGCCTCACCCGCCACACCCATCACCACCTCCCGGCACTGCACTGTACGCCACTCCCACACTCTCCCATGTACAGAGCGGTGCATTTTGTTGCATCGCTGCGGCGTCACGGCAGACAACACCGCTGCAACCCACTCCACAAGGCATCGTCTGCGTGCAACTTAACACCGCAGACTCCACCACAACCTTCACCACATCGCCATGAACAGTCAACACAGGGAACACCGCTACATAGCCCGAACCACACTAAGTAGTTCTTGAAAGGGAGGTCCATTGCTAAGTTGCAGTGGATAGTGATGTCTATATTCAGTTCCCTTACTATAGAAGACTCTTTAAGGAGAGGAAATAAAGTTAAAATGCCAACAGTAACAGAGACAGAAAGGAATTAAAAAAGTGGGCAATGCCATCTAAACTCGCTCACCTGACCATAGCGTGCCACAGTTAGGGCAGGGAAGCGACGAGGCGAAGTACAAGTCACCCACAACGAACCGTCGAGATACACAAGCTAAGTAACTGAAAAATTAGCGAGATACAACTGTAGCCAGCTAGGGGGCGTCTTCTATCAGCCACTTTGCTATAGCGTGCCACGGCCAAGGCAGGGAAGCGAAGAGGCGAAGTTATAGTCACCCAGAACGAACTGTGAACATGCTTAGACTGCCCCCACCCACCGACCACACCCCGACCCGCAGAGGCTGAGTCAGACATGAGTGCTCGGACGATGACGGTGATGTGTCCAAAGAAAATGACATTCACGAGTCACTTTACCTCCATCAAGAGAGAGAGAGAGAGAGAGAGAGAGAGAGAGAGAGAGGCTGGGGGGCGAAACATCTCTCTGCTACTTTACAGCTGAGTCCGGTTGCCGCAGCCTGTCGGGGGTGGTTCCCGTTAGTTTGGTCTTGTCTGTGTTGAATGGCCAGGCGCGGCACTGCTGGCGTGTGTGTGTGTGTGTGTGTGTGTGTGTGTGTGTGTGTGTGTGTGTGTGTGAGAGAGAGAGAGAGAGAGAGAGAGAGAGAGAGAGAGAGAGAGAGAGAGAGAGAGAGAGAGAGAGAGAGAGAGAGAGAGAGAGAGAGAGAGAGAGAGAGAGAGAGAGAGAGAGAGAGAGAGAGAGAGAGAGAGAGAGAGAGAGAGAGAGAGAGAGAGAGAGAGAGAAAGTATATATAATGGTGATGAAGAACAGTTCCAAAGGCAGCAGGGTCGTGTTCTTGATTGACTTTTTAGCCGCCTCACTATCACCGTCCCAAACAGGTGACGAACGCAAAAAAAAAAAGCAATCGTTTTAATTCGCAGTGGTGAGTCAACTTTTACTACACTTTAGTCTGGCAACAGTGATGATGTGTCCTGCCCACCAGTGTTCTTGTCGCAGTATATTATTTCCATAAAAGTCAAGCAGGAAGTCAGTGGACAGGATCATGAGTCGAGAGGGAGAGAGAAAAAAGATCTGGCAGGTTATATAAAATTACTCTTCACTTTTTGTTACAGAGTGCGGACTATTTGCTACAACAAGTTAGTCTGTTGGGAAGTTCACCTGTTTCATGTCTCTTTGGTGGCATAAAGGGGCTAGTACACTGGGCAAATTTTCCGTGGATCTTCAGTCAAACCACGATTTCCGCTAGCGTGGTTCTCAATTGTTTGTTGTTATTGCTGCTGATGAAGATGGTGAGTAATACCGTCGTCCTTCAGTGAAAGCTACCGTAGCTTTGGAAGATCGCGGACACGTCAGAAAACCACGGAAATATGAGAACCACGCCAGCGGAAATCGTGGTTTGACTGAAGATCCACGGAAATTTGCCCAGTGTAATAGCCCCTTAAATAACGGACAGACAGACAAATACACAGGCAGATGGATAACACTATGAAATTACAACCGCCCTCTTCGGTGCATGTCCAGCAGCAATAACAGCCATAACAAGGAGAGGGAGAGAAGGAGGGGGAGGCGCACGGAAGCCCTACACGAGAAAGCTTCATGGTTGCCTTCACTCTCTCCCGCTGTCAGTCTCGTGCGCTTCGGATCTCTCTCCACCACCACCTTGGGAGTCTGGTCTGGCCGCGCCGCGTGTGTGCCTCTGCCGAGCGGCCCTATAGAAAGTAAACGGCGCCCACGGCATGTGAATGTGGCCAGGAAGGGCTGCGTGAGATGTCTTGTTTAGGAGAGGGTGGTGGTGGAGGCTGGTCATATTTCCCTCTAGACATTCTTCTTACCTGTGGACATCTCCCTCCCTGTATCTGGACCATTGATCTGGACATAATTGACAGCGCTGTTTTAGGATAATGAAGCAATGCCAAAATTTTTTTGTATCCATCACAAGGGTGACGTAAGGGACATTACTCGGTCGGGGTTAGTTGATAAACAATAAATGGTGGTAAGGGTTTGGGGAAATTTCTTGAAAGGGAAGTTTCAAGGAGAGAAAAATGCCCCGGAGGAATGAGTTCAGGAGAGAAACGTCCATAGGAGAAAGGAGCCCAGAGGGGGAGGTGTCCTGTACTCGCTGGTGGTAACAGTGGTGAGGGAGGTAGTAGCCGTGGGGGGGCGCTAGTATCCGTGGGGGGGGGGGCGGTAGTAGCACGGGGGGGGGGGGCAATAGTAGCCGTGGGGGGGGGTGGCAGTAGTAGCCGTGGGGGAGCGGTAGTAGCTAGGGGGGGCAGTAGTTGCCGGGGGAGGGGGGGTAGTAGCCGAGGGGGTGACTGCCGGTTGACGGTTCGCAGGAGACAAGATAACTACAGGAAGAGTAGTAAATTCTCTCAGCTTAACCACGCATTTCCGCCTCCTCCCGCCGTGTGGTTACCTTGCCTGTGTCCTCTCCACGCAACACCACCCCCACCCCCACCATCCCCAACACCATCATCACCCCCACCATCATCACCGATTTGCCTGGGAACTCGGGGACGGACCAAAGCTAACCTTCTGTAGGGAAGGTCATGAAAGTGAGGTCGAGTATCTTGCCGAAACTATTCTATTGTTTCCTTTATGCCAACGGAGCAGCTGCATCTCCGATTAATCTGGTGCGCCAACTCCAGGCAAGTCCAGCACAGCAGATGGCAGACGGCAGGCGAAGGTTACAGCTTAGGACAGTTCAGTGACCGACGCTCGGGCACGGAACTCTGGCAGGCTGCGGCAGGCGGGGCTGGGGAGCAATGTACTACACCTTTCGCCTGGAGATCTCTTTGATCATCTCAGGAAAGTGATTGATGCAGCGCACCCTCAAAAATGACTTTGTCTTTAACAAGAATATCAGTGACAAAGCGCCATTGTCGGGCGCCTAAGAGTGCTGGACGGCGAGCGGCTTCACAACAGATAGCCCAGTCATGCAGAGGAGAGAAGCGTGCAGTCACTGACATGACGCGCCCCGTGAAGGCATAACTGAAGGTAGCGAAGCACAATTCATGAAGCCATTAAAGGTGCCTTACCACTCTTAACTTTCATACACTCAGGGTTGGCATCATCCTTGAGTAAGTTGTCTGTGGTGTGTCGCCTCGGCCTGACCCCGTAACACCACGCAGATATTATCCTCTCTCTCTTACTTCTTGCATCTTTTCTTTCTGAAAGTCTTATGATAGAGTTTGCGAGTTCAGACCCAGTTGTTTAGCTCGGAGAATTTTTGTCTCTGCTTATGTTATCAAGAATATAACGATAAAACATTACAAATTTTGTGCATATTTTTCTTTAAATCTATCCATTCCGCCTTCATACAGGTGTCCACAGACTGGACCTTGTTAGCTGTAAAGTGTTCCTTCGCGTTCAAGTGACGATATGACCCACAGAGCTCAGGTGTCCAGGTATGACATATGGTTTACACACACACACACACACACACACACACACACACACACACAACTTGAGAGGTGGTTCCGTGGGAGGGGATGTGTATGACCAGGGGGAACTTGAGACTCCTCTGCCATTGCCACTACCTCAAGCTGAGCTTTCAGAGGGAACAGGGCATCAGAGAAATAGGCAGACAAATAGATAGATAGGTAGATAGATAGATAGATAGATAGACAGATAGATAAACCTGAAAAGTCCAAAGGGGTTCAGAGAGAGAGAGAGAGAGAGAGAGAGAGAGAGAGAGAGACCCACCCCCTTTTTTAACCGTTTCCTCCATTTAGTCTGGATTCTTATGGTTGTCGCCTCGCACGTCTCGGGTAACAGGTCTCGTCGCGCCGTAATTACCTTAATGAAGTCAGTCAGTGTGTCGGTGGTGTTTCCTCCTTCCTCCTTGCCACACCCCCCCCCCCCCCCCCTCAACGCTCGGCGGAGTGGTGTGCGAACAGTCTGGATGAAGCCCCTGTGTGTGTGTGTGTGTGTGTGTGTGTGTGTGTGTGTGAGAGAGAGAGAGAGAGAGAGAGAGAGAGAGAGAGAGAGAGAGAGAGAGAGAGAGAGAGAGAGAGAGAGAGAGAGAGAGAGAGAGAGAGAGAGAGAGAGAGAGAGAGAGAGAGAGAGAGAGAGAGAGAGAGAGAGAGAGAGAGAGAGAGAGAGAGAGAGAGATGGATTCAAGTCATTGCGGTATTATGTTCCTCTACGACCCACATACTTGAGTGAGGCCGCCAGGCATGGGAGGGAGTGGAGAGAGTGGAGTGGAGGGAGAGTGGAGGGAGGGAGGGAGGGAGATGGTGAGAGAGGGAGAGATTGAGGAGGGACGGAGGAGAGTTGGGGGTCATCGGTCATGGAGTCTCACCTCAAACCTCGGCAAAGTTCCTCTTGCGAATTTGTGAGTACGAGAGAAAAAGAGAAACGTAAAGAGGAAAAAGGAAGGTACTGTGGATGTGGGTGTAGCAGGCTGTTGTTGTTGATGCTGGTAGTGGTGGTGGTGGTGAGGGTTGGTGAGGGTGGTGGTGGGTGAAAAGGGCAGCCAAGTATAAGTAGCCAAGTATAGATTTGGTGGTGATAATAGTCAGTGGATGAATGGATGAATGATTGACTAAGTGGCTTGCTTCGGCGGGGGAGTGGAATGTGCTTGTGCGTATGGTGGTGGTGGATTGGGGGGGGGGGGAGGGTATGATGGCGTGTATGAAGTGATGTGGTGTGGAGGAGTGGTATGGTCTGGTGGAGAGTTTGGGCTATGGTGTTGTGTGGTGTGGCGAGGCATACGTAGTGAAGGGACGTGGTAGTGCCGTGAAAAATGGTGGTGATTTAGCCATATGTGTGGAGGAGAGGGTGTGGTGCTTGGGGTACAGGGACGCATCATTATGTAGTGTTGTAATGCTCTGACTCTGGTATACTTTATGGGCGGTATAGTTACGCAAGCTAGGAGTTAAGCCATAATTTTTAACACACACACACACACACACACACACACAC
Organism: Eriocheir sinensis; assembly: GCF_024679095.1. Lineage (NCBI taxonomy): Eukaryota > Metazoa > Arthropoda > Malacostraca > Decapoda > Varunidae > Eriocheir > Eriocheir sinensis. The sequence continues at coordinate 6,420,565 of NC_066511.1, forward strand.
ACACACACACACACACACACACACATAGAGGCTCAGAAACTTGGCATTAGCATCACGGAAAGGCTTGAACACCGGCATCCGAACTTATATGGATTTCATGGGACCAGAATTTCATCTAACCCGGCAAAAACAAAACTGTACATGTGTGTGTGTGTGTGTGTGTGTGTGTGTGTGTGTGTGTGTGTGTGTGTGTGTGTGTGTGTGTGTGTGTGTGTGTGTGCAACCTTTCCTCGTCAAGGTCCTGCCCCCTTGGTATGTACGTGGTAGGTCAGTGGGTGGTGGCGGCGGCGGGAGTACAGTAAAGGTTGCCGGCGAGGCGTGGCGTGGCGGGAGTGGCTTATCCCTAATACTGTACCGCACAAGGCAACGAGGGGTCGAGAGAACCTTGGCACTGCGGCGGGGAGGTTGAGGAACATGGGTGTGGCGGGTACTGGGAAGGGTTCTGAAGCGGATGTAGGAGAGTGGGCGTTGTGGTGGACGGGGTTGTGGGGGTGGAGGGTATACGTTAGGTGGTAAGATGGATATGGTGATGCGTGCGTGAGTGAGTGAGTGAGAGCGTATATTATAGTGATGGTGATGTGTGTTATCGTGTGTGCATGTAGATGGGTGTGTTTGGGGGTATAGGTGCAGTACGAGATGGTGTAGCGGTGATGTGAGGTGCGATGGTGATGTGACAGAAAGAAGGCAAACAAGATATACGAAAAAAAATCTTTCCGTTCAGCTTCTCCACACACTCTCTCCGCTGCTGCTGTTTCGTTCTCCTTCCTCAGCGGTATTTCAACTACATTTTCACCATTCCATTCATAGTGTGTGCCCTTTCTCCTCTTCCAATCCAGCCTGAGTTCTCGTTCTTTATAACACACACACACACACACACACACACACACACACACACACACACACACACACACACACACACACACACACACACACACACACACACACACACACGTACACACAAGAAAAGTATTAGTGAGTTTCCCAAGTAATTTTCCTTTTCTAGACGTAAGGGCAGCAGCTCGCGCCACCACAAACCCGCAAGAAAACATTGGATCTCTTTTTTTGTTTTTTTTTTGTTCCCCTCAGAGGCTCACACGACCCTCTTGGATCCGTGATTTACTGTTAATTTAGAGAGGTGGTGAACGCTCCCAGAGATTATAGTCACTGGTTAAATACTTTACAGTTATATTTGTAATTACATTTCCTCCTCCTTCTTTTCATTCTCTTCCGCTACTACCACGGCCACCACCACCACCACCATCCCTACCGCCACCATCACAGCTGCCACCACCCGCTTCAAGAAACAAGGGTCACTGTGTTTAATAACCTGTGCATAATTATTCAGATAAGAGTCGCTATGATAATTAGGCGTAATTAGCGAGAAAATATGAGGGAACTTAATCGTATATAAATGTCTTTGTTGGTACATCCTTGAAGGTGCAGAGCAGTTACTTGAGTCTGTCTTGCGGCGCCGCGTTGGCCTGGGGTGGGGAAGATAGGGAGGACGAGGGGGGTTGACGAAGGAGGGGAGGTGGAAGGGAGCAATGTGAAGGGCGGCAGGGTGAAGGGGATGAGGAAGGTGATGGGAAGAGGTTCTGGCGTGGAGGGAAAAGAGAGTGGAGAGGGGTGCAGTGAAGGGGAGAGGAAGAGGCGATGGTGTGATGGGAGTGGAGAATGGAAGGGGTGAAAAGTGAAGGGAGGGAGGAAGGTTAGGGGAAGAGGTGATGGCATGAAGGGAGAGGAGAGTGGAAGAGCTGCAAAGTGAAGGGGAGGGGGAAGGTTAGGCGAAGAGTTAATGGTGTGAAGGGAGAGGAGAGTGGAGGGGATGCAAAGTGGAGGGGAGGGGTGGTGGAATGGGGGGATGGGGGAGGAGGCACGGTGAGCCGTGATGGGGAGTAGACTGAGGGGAAGGGGCAATGGTGTGAAGGGAAAAAATGTTAAGGGGAGGGTGTGTGCTGTCGTTAACGGGGGAGGGGGGGGTAAAGATTGAGGACGATGTGCTGGGGTGAAGGGAGGGAGAGAGGAAGGGTGTGCATACGTGAAGGGGGGGAGTGAGGGAGGGAGAGGAAGGGTGTGCATACGTGAAGGGGGGGAGTGAAGGGAGGGAGAGGCTGACGCTTGAGGGTGCCTGGGGGGTTCGGAGGGGGAGGGAGGGAGCATGGAGGAGCGGAAAGAGTACAGGCAAGATCTTACATTTAGTCTACCTCGGTTTTTGATTCAACGCAGGATTCTGTGTTGTTGTGTTTGGCTGCTTGCCACCAGGGTCGTCCGGGTTCCTCCACCACCACCACCACCACCACCACCGCAACCTTGCCGCCGCCGCCGCGCTAAGATAACCCGCTATTGTCCTGTTCAAGTCTCAGGGAGATACTAATTCGTCGTCGCAACACGTCACACCCAGAAACGAGCCGTCTTCTTTGCCATTTTCGTGTTGGGCTGCGCAGTATTGTGCCGAAGCTCCCATCAAAAGCAGGGAGGGGGGGGGGGGCAAGGGGAGAGGAGGGAGGGGGGAGGAGGGCGGAGTGAGTGGTTCTTTTGACGGCGCTTTGGTATTCCTCTTGAAAAGACTTACCTCATCAACCCCGCTTCATCTTACCCATTCCCCTTCCCTTCCCTCGTCCCCCCCCCCTCTCCCTTCCTCTCCCGTCCTCTGCCTTTCCGCCTCCACCCGTCTTCCCTCACGACGCCGCCCTCAGCTCCACGAACCGCTCTTGGGACTCGCGGTAGGGCGGCAACAGGGCGGCTACAAGGCCAGGCGGACGTCACATACTCCCTCCCTCGCCACAAGAACCCTGGCGACAAACAATATCGGCGATGTGGCGAGCCGGACGTTGTGCTGTTTCATGGAAGGGGGCGTGGGCGGCGGGTGTGGGCTGGGCACGGTAAGGAACCCACGAAGACGGATGCTTACTCTTCCCGCGCCACTCCGCCGCTAGCCCTAACCTGCCCGCCCACGCCCACGCCTGCCCCGGGGGATGAGATGATGACCGTGCGGGTTGTAAGGGTGGTGGTGGGTAGAGCTGGGGGTGGAGTGGAGGGAGAGAGAGGAAGGGGGAGATAGAAGAAGAGAGCCTGGTCAACGCCTATCATCATTCTCGGGACACCACTGCCGCTAGAAACAGACAAATTGCCGCGGTAATGTTTTCTTTGTAAGTTAGTGCTGCCCAAACGTTTGCCACTACCTGCCCGCCTTTGTTAGCTCACGTGCCTCCCCCATTTGTCTCATTAGTCACCTTTCCCTTCCACGACACTCACCTGTATATACACGGAGGAGGAACTGATCTGTCTGCTCCGTCTCTCTCTCTGTCTTTATACTGGTGGCGGTGACAGGTGGAGGTGAAGTGGTGGTGATGAGTGGTGGTGAGAGTCGTGCATGGTGGTGACTGTGATAAGTGCTTTGATTGTTATTATTGTCACTGCTGTTGTTGTTCTTGCTATTGTTGTTGTTGGTGGTGGTGATGTTGGTGTTGGGGGTGGTGGTGGTCTTATTGTTGTTTTTGTTGTTGTTTTGATGATGATGATGATGATGATTGTGTGTGTCTGGTCGTTGTATGAGGTCGTAGTGTATATTGATGGTGGTGAGGAGATGTGGTGGTGGTGTTGGTAGTAGTGGTGGTGATGGAAGTATTGGAAGTGAATGTGCTACTAATACCAGTGGTGGGGGAGCTGGTGGTGGTGGTTGTGGTGGTGGAAGTGAATGTTGCTACTCGTAATACTGGTGGTGGTGGTGGTGGCCTTAACTCCATGCCCTCCGCCACAGGGTGAGTGAGGGCCCGGCGGGGTGGAGGGGGCAGGGTTGGGGCGGGGGCGGTGAAGCGTGGCGGTGGAGGAGGAGGAGGGGGGGCAGACGGGGAGGGACTGGGGGGGGGAGAGTGCCTGCCTGGAGTGACTGTGAGATCCCGCCGCCGCCGCCCTATCACAGTGAGTGGCTAATAGATGATCTTACGCCACTCGCTCAAACACACACACACACACACACACACACACACACACACACACACACACACACACAGTGACTGAGTATTGTTAAATGAGAAGAGAAAATCGCATCGTGTTTCAAGCATGAGCACACGCGAGGAGTAACTTCACCACCACAACCTGAGGGAGAGCTTACGACACGCGGCGACGAGGCCAGGCGGGAGCACGGCGCCCTCACCCTCCTGAAGACACCGAGGCCTCAGGAGACGAAAGATAACTAGCAAAAGAGAGGAAAAAAGAGGAGGAGAAGAGGAGGAAGAGATAGAGAGGGAAAGTAAGAAGAGAGGAAATATAAGGAAGAGGGATAAAATGAGAAGAATGAAGAGAAAGAGATGTGGGCGTTTAGGGACAAAAAGAAATAAAAGAGCTCTGTCACTCTCATCTATCATCATCTCTCTCATCTGGCATCAGTGTCCCCAATGAACGATCCACTCCCTCTCCTTCTCTCCCTCTCTTCCCCTCCATCCCTTAACGTGTCCTGCATCTCGGCGGCCTCTCCACGCCTCCTCCTCTGCTGGCTATTGTTTCGAGTAACTGTTCTTTGACATTCAGCCGCTGCCCCTCGCGTGAGTCTCCCCGCGCTCCTCCATCCCTCCCGCCTTTCGTCTGCCGCCTCCACCCCCAGGAGCCTCCCCATTCCATCCCTCCCGTCCCTCGTCTGCCCTCTCCACCTATCAGTCATTCCCCATTTCATTCCTTCCGCCCTTCGTCTGCCACCTCCACCCTTTAAAGACTCCCAATTCCTTCCATTCCGCCCATTGCCTGTCCCCTCCACCTATCAGAGTCTCCCTATTCCTTCCCTCCCGCCCTTCATCTGCCCCCTCCACCCCTTATAGAGTCTCCCCATTCCATCCCTCCCGCTCTTCGTCTGCCCCCTGTACCTTCCGAGTCTCCTCACTCCCCCCCACCCCGAGTCCTCCAGAGCTGTATTTCGTGCGTGAGTGGCATGAATAGAATTAGTTTGAGGTGCGTATCAAGTTCCCGCGGTGATGGGGTTAGCGGAGCATCCCAGCGTCGCGTCTTTTTCTGCCCATCACAAGGGAGTGTTAACCAGCCTCTTTTTGTTGAGCGCTCTCTTTATCTTCCTCTCAAACGACCCCCTTTTCCTCTTCCTCTTCTTTTTCTTCGTCTTCTTTCTCTTCCTCTTCCTTGATGTCTTTCTTTAACTCCTACGATTTTTCTTTCCCTATGTCCTCCTTCGTTTCTTTGCTTTTCTCTCTCTCTCTCTCTCCAATCACTTTTCTTTTGCTTGTTTTGTCATTTCATTGTCATTGTTCTTTTTTGGACGTGTTGTTATCACAGCCGTTAATATTGTTTTTGTTGTTGTTGTTGCTGCTGCTTTGTTGTTGTTTTTAAAGTGGTCTTAACAATTTTGTGATTTTCCCTTTTTTTATTTTTTTTATTTCTTCTTCTTCTTCTTTTTCTTCCCCTTCTTCTTCTTTTTCTTCTTCTTCTTCTTCTTTTTCTTCTTCTTCTTCTTCTTCTACTTTTTCTTCTTCTTCTTCTTCTTCTTCTTCTTCTTCTTCTTTCACCTTTTCCACCACCACCACCATCATCACTACCACCACCATCATCACCACCACCACCATCATCATCACCATCACCACCAACACTTCCTCCTCCACAGTCTCCTCCTCCTTCCTCTCCCACGCCTCAGTCGACTGCCACATCTCGTCGCGACCCTCAGACTTTCCAGATTTTTTACCCTCTCCATAACCATCTTCGCTCACGGCCTTTCCTGCTTCAATCCGTCCTCCTCCTCCTCTTCCTCCCCCCCCTTCCCCTCCCCTCCCTCTCTCCCTCCCACCCTCGCAATCCCAAGGGCCACGAATGAGCAAAAACAAACAGAAAAAATCTAGTCCCGCGCGATAAGAAGTTCACTCAAGAAAAAAAAACCGCATTAGGGATATGAAGAAATAGAATAACAGACTTGGAAATTATGGGTGCGTTAACTTTAGGGGTGACTGTGAAATGCTGGTTAGAAAAGGGCGAGAGGGAATGGGCGATAAATGGAGATGTAGAGAGAGAGATGGTAGATGAATAATAAGGAGAAGAAAAAGAAGAAGAAGAAGAAAAAGAAGAAGGAGGAGCGAGAGAGAGAGAGAGAGAGAGAGAGAGAGAGAGAGAGAGAGAGAGAGAGAAGCATACAGACATATAGACAGACAGACAAATGCGGTGGCTCGTAAAACAGAGAGACGAATAGACGGTCATACAAAAAGATCAAATACACACACACACACACACACACACACACACACACACACACACACACACACACACACACACACACACACGCACGCACACAGTGAGAGATGAGGTGTCAGCCAGTCACGTTCAACATGTGCCTCGTATGGGTGATGATTTTTTGTTTATCTTTTTTAGCGATCGTTTATTGATCATCAAGGGGGCCGCTGAGATGCTAATTACCCATGAGTCACGTCAGCTGTGTAATAATAATAATAATAATAATAATAATAATAATAAGTTTATTAATGTAAGGCAGCCGTCAGGCTGAACATATACAAATTAAAAATACAATAAACTAATAGTAAATAGGCTACACTAGATGGAGGGAGAGGGTGGGGGGTGGTTTGGGAGAGCTAAAAATAGAGACATAAGGGAGAGGGAGGGTGGTGTGAAGGGGGCACTTAGAGGGGTAGCGGCGAGGTGCTAAACTCCACCGCGGCCCTTTGGGTATGACTGTCACTGGGCATTGTTTATCATCCACACCATCGCGGGCACTGCGCTACGTTTGTAACGGTCGGTTCGCGGCGCTCTGAAGGGGTTGAGTTTGTTGTGGTGTCTGGTGAAGCGGGTGGGAGGAGGCGCGTCGGGGGGTAGAAGGTGGCGATGGCGAGGATGGTGAAGCAGGGAGATTCCGAATTTCTGAGGGCGTCCTGGTGCCTGTCAGAGAGCCTCGGGAGACTCAGGGTGGCCAGGGCATTGTCGTAGGTGCGGTAGTCAGGGCCTAAAATGACCCTGAATGCTCTCTTTTGAACCCTCTCAAGCTGCTGTTGTTGGGTGAGGGTAAGGGACGAAGACCACGCCGGGGAGGCATACATTAGCTTTGGCAATATGAATGATGAATAAATACTGCACAGCTCAGCAGCTGGTGCCCCCAGCGTCCTGAGTCTACGCAGCATGTACAGCTTGTAGGAGGCTGCTCTGACGGTGTTGGAGACGTGGAGCTTCCAGTTGAGCTGGTAGTCCACAGTGATGCCTAGTAGTTTGGTGGACTGGACGACCTGGAGGTGGTGTGAGCCAATAGACAGCAGCGGAGGTGCCACATTTCTCTTGGACGTGCAAACGTGCATCACCATGGTCTTGGTGTGGTTGATAGTGGCACTGTTGTCAACCGTCCATGCCTGAAGGTTGTCGAGCGACGCTTGAAGAGGTGCATAGTCAGGATCCCTGTTGTTGACGGGGACGCCCAAGGTGCTGTCGTCAACATATTTCCAGCGATGCGGTGTGTCCATGAGGGCGTTGTTAATGAGCACCAAGAAGCAAAGCGGACCCATTTTGGTGCCTTGCGGGACGCCACACGTCAGCTCAAGAGGAGTGGAGACCGAGCCCTGGGAGCGAACTATTTGCTGGCGAGCGGTGAGGAAATCAGTCAGCCACGATATTAAATTAGGGTGAAGCCCCAGCTCAATGGCCTTAGTAATGACAACAGTGTGGTCTACAAGGTCAAATGCTTTCCTGAAGTCGACAAAAGCAAGGGGAAGGGAGGTGTCTCGTTTGTCCAGGTGGCTGTGTAAGAAATCTAGAAAGCTGACCGGGCAATGAGTGGTGGAGGAGTGCTTCATGTTGCCAAATTGTTGGATGTTTATGAGGCTACTAATATCATCATAAGCCCAGTTAAAAATAAAATCTTCACAAATGAGGCTGGGAATGGGCGTGATGGCGATTGGCCTTAGGTCATTAAGGAACTGTGGGCTGGAAATTTTGGGGATGGGAGTGACAAAGGAAGTTTTCCTGTCGCTAGGGCAAGTGTTTTGTTCAAGTGAAGCATTTATTATGGAGCAAATGGGGGTGGCAAGTTCAGGGGCAAATTCCTTATAGATTTTGATTGGGAGGTCAGTGGGCGTGGTAGCTCTGTGCGTCCTTAATTTCTTTAATTTATTGAAAACGTCAACCTCCTGGACGGAGGGGGCTGGGGAGGGGGATGGTAGGTAAGCGGGGAGGGCGGTGAGATCAAGCTTTGGGAGGCTTTGACAGATACCCATGAAATGGGTATTTATCTCCTCGGTCGCCCGGTCAGGTGATAAATGTGAAGTGCAAGTGAAGGAGGGTGAATGTTTGCCGAGTCCACAAAGAGACCTGACCTTGTGATACCACTGTCTGTTGTTGTCCTGTTTAAGATGGTGTATTTTTTCAGGATAATAGTTTGTTCTGGCGGTTTTGATCTCCCTGATGACTGTTCCTGAGCTGTCTGTAGCGGGCTGGGTCTGTGTTGTGGGCCCTGTTTCTCTGCGAGATGAGCCTCTTGACGGTGGAGTTGATCCAGGGGGCATCAGATGGATGGTGGTGGTGGTGGTGGATGGTGTGTGTGTGTGTGTGTGTGTGTGTGTGTGTGTGTGTGTGTGTGTGTGTGTGTGTGTGTGTGTGCGGAGAAGCATCACATCGCCGGAGTGTCTCTTGAGGCAACGACCAAGGCCAGAAGAACCCACAGGAAGAAAAATGATTGGCCTGCTGGTGGTGTAAGAGGCGAGGCGAGACTGTATAGCTCTTCTCAAAGGCTGCACACACACACACACACACACACACACACACACACACACACACACACACACACACACACACTTTTCTTGGCGGCCTCCCAGTGGTTAGGTCCTTCAGCGAGGTGGAAACGCTTCCCTCCAGCCATGTTCAAGGCGCTGGCCGGAGGCTTCTTTGTGGAGGGTCATGTGTTGGCCTCGGGACGCGTGAAGGGCGTGTGGAGGAGAGAATGGATGGGAAGGTGTGTGTGCGTCTGAAGGGGTGGAGGGAAGGGATGGGCACGTGTGGCGGAGTGGATGGACGGGAAGGGTGTGTGTGTGTGCCTATGAAGGGGTGAAGGAAAGGGAAGGGTTCGTGTGGAGGAGTTGATGGACGGGAAGGGTGCGTGTGTGTATGAAGGGAGGGAGAGAAATGAAGGGCTCGTGTGGAGGAGCGGATTGAAGGGGAAGGGAAGGGGCGTATGGTTAAGTATAGGGACGAGAGAGAGAGTGAAACGATGGTACTCTCGCAATGTTGCCGAGGGAGAGGAAATGCAAGGAAAGTAGTATGTGGTGTGTGTGTGTGTGTGTGTGTGTGTGTGTGTGTGTGTGTGTGTTTAAGGAATTAGAGTGAATGGCTCTGGTTGAACCTCTGGAGGTCTTGGATAACGGCACCCACAGAGAGAGAAACTTTATATTAAGCTTATAAACACTAGTGGTCATTCCTCCTCTTTAAAGTGAAATGAAGAATTGTAAGCTAGGAAGACTTATAAATACTAGACAGAAAAGTTCATTGCTGAAGAGTGTTGTATCTTTCAGAGAGCAAGAATGATTTTTTTTTTTTAAGGAGTTAAAATTGAAGTACAAATCTTTCCTTTTAGACTTTAACTTTCCAAAACACAAAGACAAACAATACCCATTTATACCAGACACACATCTCTTATAGGTCTAATTTTTCTTCCCCCCTTAAGGGAACGAGGATTATCATAGGCGCTGGTTTTAAGGGGTGAGGGTGAAATGTAGACAGTAGAGAGGGAATGAAGGTGAGTGAGGTGCTGGAAGGGTGAATTGTCTTTTATGAGGCGAGAGTGAAGTGTAAGCAGTGGTTCGGGAGGGAAAGTGAGTGCAAATGATTGGGAGTTAGGGTGAAGGGCTAACGTAACAAGGAGGGTGAGTAAGGGAGTTAGGATGAAGGGCTAACGTGACATAAGGAGGGTGAGTGTAAGGAAGCGAGGGTGAAGGGCTAACGTAACATAGAGAGAGTGTTAAGGAGGGTGAGTAAGGGAGTTAGGGTGAAATGCGGAGGGTGAGTAAGCGAGCGAGGATGAAGTGCTAACACTGCGGAACGAGAGTGAGTTGCAAACACGAGGAAGTGCATGCATGGAGGAATAAGGAGAAGAGGATCTTGATGGATGTGAGTGGTGGGTGTGAATGGAGGAGGGGCAGGAACGTGAGGGGCCGTGCATGCGTGTGTGTGTGGCGGAAGACGTCACGGCTCACGCCCCGCGCCGTGTGATCGCCAGCAAACAGCACCGTACGGTATTCTCAAGTGTGCATCGCCGAGACTCATGCTTAGAGCTTGAGTGACGGAACGCTCCCCTCCTCTTCCTTTTCATTTTTTCCCATCCTCAACCGTCCTCTCTTTTATACTTTGAGCCTGCGTGACGGAACCCTCCCTCCCCTCCTCTTTCTCCCTTTTCATTCTTCCATCGTCTCACAACCTTTCCTTCATACTTCAAGACTGTATGACGGGGCCTTCCCCTCCTCTTTCTTCCTTTTTCCTAATTCTCCCATCGTATCTCTTCCTCTCGTTCGTACTTAGAGCCTGCATGACGGACGCTCCCCTTCTCTTTTTTTTCTATTTTTCTTCTTTCATCATTTTTATTATTGCGTTCGTATTTATGAGTCTCCATGACGGAACTTTCGGCTCCTTTTCTCTTTCCTTCCGTCATTCCCTCCATTTCTCTCTTTCATCCCAATCAGCCTTATGGAGATTATACTTCGAGAAACCAACCCTCTATCCTTCTCCTGTCCGTCTTTATGACCAGCCTCACGGAAATTAACTTTAAGAAACCAACGTCTTAGTCTTCTCTTCACTGTATTTTCTCCCATATTATCCCTTTCCCTCTTTCATTTCGACCACCCTCACGTCAGTTATACCTCAGAAAACCTTTCCCCATCCTTTCCTCTCCCTCTCTTCGTCCTTCTCCATGTGAGTGACGCCGGACGGAGAGAAAGAACTCCATGTGACACTTCCCGAACTCGTAGCGACGCGCCTCACCAACCTCCTGAGCAGCTGGCGGATCGGTGGGTGACCTTCCGTCGCGGTAGCGTGGCTCAGAGGCTCAAGATGTGGGCTCGCGAGGCTGTTTTCCCAGCTTTCTCATCCCCTTCCTTCTGTCTCCTTGTCTCGCTCTGCTCCCCCTCAACCACCTTCGCCGCTGCAGCCTTAACTAAGAGGCATACACACTTCCTCGTTTCTACCATGGCAGTTCCCTACTTTCTTTCTTGTCACTTTCTCGCACCATCAATTTTCCGCTAGCTTAAGAATACGGTTATTAGGCACGAGTGTAATTGGCACGTATCTCATTTTTCTCTTCTCCTTCCCCGCCGTTTTCATGCCCCTCTCGCGTGTAATTGATCCATCGAGAACTCTATTGATTTCCTGCACTTACCTTGCGACCTGCCACCGTTCGCCCACACGCCACACCTGCGACCTGCCTGTCTACCTGCCTCACACAACGCACCACGTCCCCTTCCTGTAAACCTGTCCTCGCCTCCCTTTTGTAAACACCTGAAACACGCCTCGAACACTTGCCTCACGTCCTTCTGTGTGTCCCTCTCAGCATACGCACACCTGCCGTACTTTCGCACACACCTCTTCCTCACTTTCCCTCACTCACACACACCTGCCTTACACAACACCAGACAAACATAACCCCCCCTGACCCCTTTGGTACCTTGCCTCACGTGTTCCCATGTGTCCGACCCCTTGAAATACACGTGTCTCATGCCATTACCACGTGCCTAACTTTCCCACACTCACCTGCCCCACTCCCTTTCCCACACAGATACACTTCCCTTATACACCTCTTCCATACATACCCGGCACATGTCCTCCCCCACACCCCCTGACCCTTCCCATACATCCCATACATACTCACAGATACACTTCCCTTATACACCTCTCCCATACATACCTGGTACATGTCCTCCCCCACCCCCCCTGACCCTTCCCATACATCCCATACATACTCACAGATACACTTCCCTTACACCTCTTCCATACATACCTGGCACATGTCCTCCCCCACCCCCCCTGACCCTTCCCATACATCCCATACATACTCACAGATACACTTCCCTTACACCTCTTCCATACATACCTGGCACATGTCCTCCCCCACCCCCCCTGACCCTTTCCATACATCCCATACATACTCACAGACACACTACCCTTTCACCTCCTCCATACATACCTGGTACATGTACTCCCCCACCCCCCCCTGACCCTTTCCATACATCCCATACATACTCACAGATACACTTCCCTTATACACCTCTCCCATACATACCTGTAACATGTCCTCCCCACCCCTGACCCTTCCATACATCCCATACATACTCAGATACACTTCCCTTACACCTCTTCCACATACCTGGCACATGTCCTCCCCACCCCCTGACCCTTTCCATACATCTGCCTCTCTTCCCCTTTCCCACACTCATGCCCCTCCCTTACACCTCCTCTATACATAGCTGACACGTGTCCTCCACCCCTCCCCCCCTTCCCGGACAATTGTCACCCACCTTCCCCCTCATAACACGAACTGCGATATGTACTCGTGTCAAAATGGAGTTTCTTTGTAATGCTTTTTGTTTTGCTTTAAGGTAAGGTTTAAGGACTATGTAATCTGTAGAATATAAGAAAGACACCTGCCTCATGCACCCCTCCCACATCTGCCTCACCTTCATGCTTCATAGTTTGCCTTACCCTCCACCTGCTTCCTCCACCTCCCTCCTCCTCCTTCCCCTCCTTCTCCTTTTTCTCTTCCTCCTCCTCTCCAAAAGCGGCCGCCTATGCATAAGAAGCAAAAAGGAAAAGGGGTAAAAAAAAATCTTGGAGCTGAAAACACGCACGCGAGGCAAGTAAACACGATTCCGAACAATAGAACCGCTTTTTTATGTTGAATCTCGATGCTTTTTTTCATTGTGTGTGTGCCAATGAGAACAATGCCGACCGCAGCAGGGAAAAAAATGAAAAGAATAAATCGGAAAGGGAGGAGAACAATAAAATAATCATCAGTAAAAACAACAACAACAACAACTATTACGACTGCTACTACTACTACTACTACTACTACTACTACTACTACTACTACCACCACAACTACGTCTACCACAACTACTGCTACTACTACCAACACCACCACTGGTACAAACAACCTGCAATAAACAACAGCTGCAAGAAAGCAAATGAATTTTTCCGATGAAAGGCGGTTGGTTGCCTTAAGCAGCGCAAGTAACAGTCATCGGGACCCCCAAGACAGCGCGAGGGAGCTTGCAGAACGTGCAACGCAAGCAACCAGGGCGGAGAGAAGACAATACAAGACTTGCGATACCCCACGAGCCACGACAACGGCACGAGAGAGAGAGAGAGAGAGAGAGAGAGAGAGAGAGAGAGAGAGAGAGAGAGAGAGAGAGAGAGAGAGAGAGAGAGAGAGAGAGAGAGAGAGAGAGAAGACTTATATGGAGAGGAAATGAACATCTTTTCCTGCAGACTCCAGTAGGATCGGATAAGGCGCCGCCGGGACTATAGCCGCGGGCGTCGCTTTTGACCTCAACACAACCTCACAAAACTGGTTGTCTGGCAGGACCCCCGCGTTTTGACAGCCCAACTGCAGGACGAACTTAACATCCTTTTTCCCAAGACTAGGGGTCCGGCGCAGACTCACATCCATCCTTCCAAACTTATGGAAATTCCCAGTGTTCGATCAAGGATTGGAACTTCACGGAAATACAACTTTTTTTCTTTTATTTTCCCCAGCGATAAAGTAATTTCTAACAAGTTTTTTCTCTGATACTTGTTTTTGTGAGTCTCATTCCAACAAATGATTTACTGCAAAAACTGTTAATATCCTCAGTCTTGACCAAGTCGCTAGGGACGCAGCGTTGGCCCTCGGCACACTCACCTTCAGCAGTCGGTGGTGGCGTCCAGTGTAGTAGGCGTGTCCCTCGTTGCTGGCGGCGTCGTGGCCATGACAACACCACCACCACACTCAAACTTGTCCGGAATTAGTTCTATAAAACCGTCTTCCAGGATAAATTGCACAGACACGCACACTGAGGAGCTGTTCGCTGGCCCACGCACGGCGGCGACACTCCCCCTCACACTAGCTGTTCTTAACTCATCTTCGGCGCACACTAAGGCAAGATAACCTCCTCGCTATGTACTCCGGCGGCGGCGCGGCGTCACTCCTTCCTCCACCTGGATCGCGGGAGAACTGACACTCGCGGTGAGTTGCTGCCACGCCAATTCATCTCACCAGGTAGAGATGGGGGCGGGCGGTGCAAAGATGTCAATGCCTGCAATTTAGTCCTTTCTCACGGATGTGCTCTTGTCTGCCTGCAAATTGTTTTATGAGTGTGTTCCTGCCAAAGCACAGCTGCACTCGAGCATCCCTCCCAGCAGGTGTGTAGGGGAGGTGCTGCTGGGCCTGCATGTCACCGATCGACGCCACCACTGCTCGCTCTGCCACCTACTCCATTTTTGTCGATATGTGAACACCAACCGTATTACTGTATCCGTAGGCGAAACACCCTCGGAAACGTCAACATGAGCCTTTTCTCGACAGAACGAAGAAATATACGTCAATAAATCCTACATAGTACCTTTCCTTACACCTGTACGGCGTTGCCACATGGCGAAGAAAGGTGACGTGGGAACAGAGGGCGGAATGAGAGACGTGGCACCTGCGCCAGGAAAAACGATCGAACGGAGAGAGAGAGAGAGAGAGAGAGAGAGAGAGAGAGAGAGAGAGAGAATATTACGCGAAATTCAAGTTGGTTTCAATGTGTTGCAATTATTTGTTTTGCTTTGAGATGGGTCGTCCGTTGTTGTTGTTGTTGTATTACTTATGGTTACCTTGTTTTTATCTGCCTTTCTTAACAGAGTGGTAGGCTACTCTGTTTCCGTAAGCATCAGGCCTTGTGTTGCTTGTACGCCTTGGTGAGTGTTGCCCTGTTTCGTTCGTGTGTATTCCGTGTTGTGTCTAGTCTTGATGCTGTGTTGCTTCGTGTTGTAGTGACGTTTAGTGCGATGTCTGGTTGTGTTGTGTTTTAATATTGTGTTGCTTTGTGGTCATGAATATATTATTATTATTATTATTATTATTATTATTATTATTATTATTATTATTATTATTATTATTATTATTATTATTATTATTATTATTATTATTATTATTATTATTATTATTATTATTATTATTATTATTATTATTATTATTATTATTATTATTATTATTATTGTTATTGTTATTATTATTATTATTACACAGGTCTACAAGGTAAAAAAAAGGTTCTGTGGCATGGAACTTTAGAGCAGTTTTAGACTAATTTTGGGGTGCTGAATCCAATTCCGATCTCAGATTTGCTCCATCACATCACGTTTTTGCGCTGTCAGTATATGTCCCATTTTCATGGATTTTACTAAAAATTACCTTTTCACAGCTTTATGGCGGTCTTTGTCTACAGATTTTGGTGTTTGATTTAGATAATATGGTTATGTTGAAACTTACTTTAAAGTCACTAACTCTTTTTTTATAGTTTTCATGTGTAAACTGATGATCTAGCTATGGCCTCAACATCCCACAGACGAAAGTGCTGCAATGACCCAGATATATTCTGCTACATCTGTGGAAGCTTTACCTTGCAGACTCAAAGGCGCAACTTTACCAACTTTGTCAAGAGGGTGTATTTTGCGTGCTTTAAAGTACCACTTGGAGACCAGGACAAAAATTGGGCTCCTCACAAAGTGTGCAAAACCTGTGTTGAAACTTTGCGATCATGGTCTCAAGGAAAGAATGCTAGAATCAAGTTTGGCGTGCCACTGGTTTGGAGAGAACCAACTAATCATTTGGATAACTGCTACTTCTGCCTCGCCAATGTAAAAGGTTTCAATAAGAAGAACAAACAATACCTGCAATACCCAAATATCCCATCAGCCATTCGACCAGTTGCACACAGTGAAGAAATACCTGTGCCTGTATTTGCTGAGCTTCCAGAAATTGATGACACAGACATCATTTCACCTGCTTCTACTGATGAAGATGAAGAGACTGACATTTTTAAGCCATCTGGTGAAGATTGTGAAAAACCAACTTTGTTTACTCAGTCTGAATTTAATGATCTGGTGAGAGACCTATATTTACCAAAAGAGTCTGCTGAATTGTTGGCTTCCAGGCTGCAAGAGAAACGACTGCTGAAACCTGGCACGAGTGTCTCCTTTTATCGCAACAGAGAAGCGGAACTGCGGAAGTATTTCCATTCAGATGGCCAGCTTGTTTATTGTAATGATGTAAAAGAGCTTCTTCTCTCCATGGGACTACCAGCATATGATTCAAAGGATTGGAGACTTTTTATTGACAGTTCTAAAAGGAGCTTGAAATGTGTTCAACTTCACAATGGAAATAAGTATGGTTCAGTCCCAATAGGACATTCTGCACAACTTAAAGAAGAGTATGACAACATAAAGACTGTTTTGGAGAGGTTGCAATACGATGTTCATGGATGGTTAATTTGTGTGGACTTAAAAATGGTAAACTTTCTACTAGGCCAGCAAGGAGGGTACACTAAATACCCCTGTTTTCTGTGCTACTGGGACAGTAGGGCTACAGCAGCCCATTGGGTGAAAAAGAAATGGCCACCAAGAGATTGTGGAAGGGCTGCGCTTGAATTTACAAGAACCTGAATGTAGAATGAGTATCAAGGTTCACTATTTACACAGTCACTTGGGCGAGTTGCCAGAGAACCTTGGGGATGTGAGCGAGGAGCAAGGGGAAGGCTTTCAAGACATTAAAGTAATGGAAGAACGCTACCAAGGCCGATGGGACTCAAACATGATGGCGGATTACTGCTGGAGCTTGATGAGAGACATTCCAGAAGCTGTACATCAGAGATCGGCTAAGAAGAGGAAGTTCATATAGCTGTGACTTGATCTTGATGCGTGCACTATTTGCACCGTACATTATTTTTTTCTTTTTTCACACTTTATTCTTACACTTAATTATTAAATGTGCATAAACTTTTACGACTTTGTATTAATAACTAATAGCTTTAGAAAACACAACATATAGTACCTAAAAAATGTATGTATTTATGTTTAAACCCTCGATTATGAGCAAATTTTCAGTTTCCTGTAAAAATTCCAGATGGTATACTATATCTCAAAAACCTGATGTGATAGACAAAAACTGAAGTCATATTTGGATTCAGCAGTACAAATTTAGTCAAAATCCGTTTAAAAACCTTGTGCCAGAAAAATTGTGTTGACCAGTGTTATTATTACTAGTATTATTATTGTTATTATTATCATCATTATTGTTTTAGATGAGTCACCGTAACTTTTATTGAAATTTGCGACGTGTGGCAATGAAATAGAATATAGCGAAAGTCAAGTGATGCAATACAAAATATTTATAATGTTAATGACGCAAGAATAAAAAGATAACAGTAGCAACACAAAAAGAAGGAAGAAAAGCAAAACTGAGGAAAAACTGTCAATGCCATTAAGAGAGCAATTAAGAAGAAAACGGTTCAAAAGAAGACACGATGCATGACGCAATTAAGGGAACGGAAAAGAAAATCCAACAGGAATTAAGTGACTCAATGAAAAGAATCTTCGGTGTTCTTTTGTTCCTGTCGTGGAGAGGTGGCGTGTTTCCTGGTGGAACCCGATGCCCCTGTGAGACTGGCACGGGCGTGTGTGTGTAGCCAGCCGGGCAGTCCTTCCCGCACCCCAGTCCTGGCGGGGGAGGCGAGGGAGGGCAGCGCTCTTGAAGGGGGAAGAGGAGGACGTGGAAGGAGACAAGGTGGTGGTCACGTGACTTTGCTTACGTATACAAGACCTTCAGGTGGCGAGGGCGGCACGGCGGGAGGAACCTTGCATGGGTGTCATTGGGGGGGAAACACGTATTCCGTGCGCCATAACGGACTGCAGTATATATTCACATCTTCCCGGCACGCTTTGGACTCGAATAAATATGGTGCCAGAAACAAATATATACCGTGGGGGAAGTACATAGATACACCGGCAAACGTGTGGCCTGCTCTGTCATTTCCTTTCCTTTATCACAAGCCTGACTTCCCTGTGTCTTGCATGGCTCGCGTTGTACCGTTCCTTTCTCCATGAATACCTCAGATTTGAAGAATGATATGGTAAAAACCGTGTGTGTGTGTGTGTGTGTGTGTGTGTGTGTGTGTGTGTGTGTGTGTGAGTGTGTGTTTGTGGGGGGCGGTTGATGTGGAAAACAAAGCAAAATCTATGAATAAAATCGAAGGAACCCTCAAGAAATTTCGAACCATAATTATTTACTCAATATGCTCAGAACGGTGCATGTGCAAGTTAGACCGACTTGCTCAGAACGTTAAGATCATTCTGAGAGTGACAAGGAAATTTTTTATATATATTTTTTGTCTTTCGTAATGTTCTTTTGTGCTTCGTCAACATCCCCAAAGCGGTGCACTATTATGAAGTTTACAAAGGAGTGGTGACGATAATTACTTTTCCAAGTTTCTCTAAGTCACCGGGAAGTTCATGGACCCCCGCACCCCCGCACCTGCTGTGTCGTGTGGCTTGATGGCCCCTTGATTGGCCCTCAGCAATATGACGGAACTTTTAATTGGATAATAGCGTACGAGCCTCTTGCTAATCACAGGGGCGATTTGGGGACCTTGCGGCATAAGGTCCACAAACATTCGGGTAGGGAGGGACAACATTCCCCGCCCCTCGCTGCTCCCCGGTCCCTTCAGACGGCAACCAGGCGAACAACATCAACAGCATCCTCTAAAATTGTTATAAACATTTTCTTTTGGATGGAAATAAATTCTCCTCTGTTTTTGCACTATTCCAGCAGCTTTCTCAATCTCTGCGGCGTTTGACAATGGCTCGTTAAGTTTTCCCACGACAATACAACACGTCATCAAGAAAGTGGACGACAAGCCTCAGATTGCGATCAAGCCGCTGGAAAAACTCAAAGAAAGACTCGTACCTCTTATCTTCTTACCCGAATGGTATTAGTAATGTTCCTGTTTTTTCTTTTGCTCCTTGCTCAACTTTTTATTTTCCGTTTTTGTCTAATAACTTTTGCTTGACACGTGTCAGGAGTTGGTGCTGGAGGGAGGAGGGGAGGGATGGGTGGAGGGAAATATCGCGGAGAAACTATAGAAGAGCGGGGCGGCGGTGGCTCGGTGGCTTGGTAGTAAATTAGACTTTCCAGGGTTGTATTTTTCCCATCAGATTCCCTTTCTTTTGTTCACATGTTTCACTACCATTCCGGGGCCATTTCCTCATTAAATATACCTTTTTTTTTCTCCTTGATTTCCTCCCCTTTTGTATTCGGTGGTCCGCCCACGAGAGGCCACCTGCTGCCCGCCCTTGGAAGCTCCTGCTTTTTCGTGACTTTAGCCGAGAAAGCCGCGACTTTTATCTGAATTTATTTTTCCCTTCCTTGTAATGCCCCTTTGGTTATACAGTTTTTAGAGCTTGTTTTAATGCCGTTGCTTCCTAGTAAGATAGATATATTTTTACAGCAATGGCAGCAGTTTAAGAGGAACAAAAACAGGATATGGGAAAAAAACATGGAAATTAAACTTATTAGGATGAAGATTAGCAAAAATTAGGGTGATTTCTAACCGTCTAAAAAAGCAGTTACCCTAACACTAAGGGAGACCGCACACACACCGAAACAACAACCAAGCAAGTTCGTCCTTTACGCAAGGTCTCGAGGTCGTAAAAACTCCTCCACGGTCACAGGAAAGGCGTGATTGTCGTAACGGGATGCGCCGCCTCGTCCCTCCCGCCTCTGGTATCGACAAATTGTTACCCCCAGACGCCACCCCAGCCCTCCCGACGACCCCAGCGACCTGCAGGAGCTACTACCGGGTTGTTGTCTCCCACCTCACACCACTCCTATCAAAACGGGGATAATTGCATCATTGTTCAAGACTGACTCCCTTGTGCAGGCCCTCGTGATGGCTGTTTTGTTGCTGTTATTCTCCTCGCTTCGGCTTGGGCTTTCTTAGCACCTGCCTGGAGACGAGTTGCTGTTAGGGAGTGTTGTCTGTCTAGTGTCTTCACCCAGTCAGTCGGTCGTAACTCACACTGCTGAAATTGGCTTCTGAACCAATTATCGGCTTTCCCATAGGTTTTCGGAGTGTGTGACCGCCGCTTTCCACCAGCCAGTAGCCTCTCTCATCCAGCCGTCCATCCATCGTCCATGACTCATCCAATCACCGGCTGTGGGCTGAGAATAGGGTAGATTCTCGACATTAACAACTAAGAAAGCTGGGAAATCTTACACGAAGCTTTCTAACAGTCACACCGGTTGTATATATGTTATAACTCATCTTTCGTCTGCAAGAGTGGGTTTTATTCTCATTAACTCATCCAATAACCAGTTAAGAGGCACAGACGAAGCATGGATTCTCGACATCATTAACAAAGCAAGCAGTGTATTTTTTGTAAGAGTTTCTGCACCAAGCATCCCCATCCCAAACTACCATGGCTTTTTAAACGGGCCTTTCCAATCTCGCCACATATCACGCTGAGAAAGCTATATCAACAACAACAACCAGCCATCTCAGCTTCGTAGTTAAGGCGCCTTGCGGGGCTTTACTCTTTCAACCTTCCCTGCTCAGCTCCTTGCACGGCGGGGAAGCATAGCGGAATGTCACTGAGTCGCTTTAATAGGATTCACACACGCACTCGACGGCTGTGGAATGCGTGGGTGCTCTTCGTGGCGTTGTCTTCAGTGTCCTCGAAGAAGCGCCAGGGTACAGCAAGTCACAAGGCAGTCTGGCAGGCGGGTACACGCTCAAACGAAGGCTGTGGCGTGTCTTTTGTTGTGCCGTTACAGTTTACACCTTCCTCCTCATCTTGTTCCTCCTTTTTTTTGTTCTTTCTCCTCACATTCTTGCTCCTTATTCTCCTCCTCCATTTGTTTCTTCTTCTGCTTTTGTTCCTCCTCCTCCTCCTTCTCCTCCTTTTCCTCCTCCTTCTCCTCCTCCGTCTCCTCCTCCTTCTCCATTGTGTTTGGAATAAACTGAATGTATACGTAGCGAGGTACTTTCATAACTAGATTAAATCACTAGAGCGGACAACCTCGTAATGAGCTAATAGTCTTTCCGTTGAATGCCTTTCCATGTTTCCATAATTCCTCCTCTTTCTCCTCCTGCTCCTCCTCTTCCTCCTTCTTTTCCCTCTTTTTCTTTCTCTCTCTCTCTCTCTCTCTCTCTCTCTCTCTCTCTCTCTCTCTCTCTCTCTCTCTCTCTCTCTCTCTCTCTCTCTCTCTCTCTCTCTCTCTCTCTCTCACACACACACACACACACACACACACACACACACATTGAGGGAGGAGAAAACTATAGTATCAGAAGAGCTTCTAGTGCAGGACAGTGGCACAGATCTTTACCGTCAAGTGGCCCATCGAATACGTTAGCGCTGAGCCAGACCATACACGCTTAACCTTCATAAATACGTATTCCTCTGGCTGCAACTCCTCCCTTCTTTTCCGCTCGCACGAATACCAAGGCGAGGCATTACGACACCCACCCCAAAGAATGTCCCATTGTCCAAGTGGGGAAACTGTTTTCATCTTATCTCGACTCGCGAACGGGAAGCAGCAGCGAGGGTTGATGGGAGTGTGTGTGTGTGTGTGTGTGTGTGTGTGTGTGTGTGTGTGTGTGTGTGTGTGAGGCGAGGCATGCGGGATAGAATGTTTACTCACGCTCGGAAACAATAAAATGAATATATGTCCAGTGGTATTGATTCCACGTGGAGTTGGTGCTTTCCAGGCTTCCGTATACCTCTGTGTGTGGATTGTAGTAGGCATAGGTGTAGGTAGGTAGGTAGGCGTAAGTGTGTAGGTGTAGGTAGGTGTTGGTTTTGTGAGTTTAAGATGTATGGGTGGTTCATGCTCGTGTTCTTGCCTAGGTGTAGTTAGTATATAGGAATGGAGGTGGTCATGTTGTCCTGTGTTCATATTTACTTTTATGCAACATAGTCTTAAGTTGTGGATGTTCCTTGCCCGTACACACCACCTCCGCTTCCAACTTTCATGAGTGTGTGTGTGTGTGTGTGAGAGAGAGAGAGAGAGAGAGAGAGAGAGAGAGAGAGAGAGAGAGAGAGAGAGAGAGAGAGAGAGAGAGAGAGAGAGAGAGAGAGAGAGAGAGAGAGAGAGAGAGAGAGAGAGAGAGAGAGAGAGAGAGAGAGAGAGAGAGAGAGAGAGAGAGAGAGAGAGAGAGAGAGAGAGAGAGAGAGAGAGAGAGAGAGAGAGAGAGAGAGAAAACGTGAGGTTGTAAGTCTAGCCTTCGTTAAGCCAGACTTCTTCTCCACGTTGCAATGTCTGTCTGTCCTCCTGCACCGATACCGGCCGTGGGAGTGACATGCAGGGACATCTCCTAACGAGGGTTTCTTTCTCTTTATTCGTGGCAGTTGTCTTTGGCTAATGGTATCAGTGTGGAAATGATATCGTTTTCTTGTAGCTCTAGTCTAACAGTTTGTCTTCATTTTCATAATTTTCAGAGTCATCTTTAAAACGCGTTGCTTTCCGAGATATTCTTAACATGTAGCACTATGAAACATGAGAAGCTAGAAAATATAATGTTTGATCACGGGTTCCTTATTACTATCTACCTCTTGCAAATGAGAAACCAAAAATTTATACTGTATGATAACGGGTTCTCTTTTACTTTCTACCTTTCCTTCTCTATATTTCTAGATATGAGCTTCACCAGTAAAAAAAAAACCCGGCAATGGAGTGATGGATCAGCCATTCTCTCCTCCCACAGCAGCGCAGAGCGGTAACACAGGCACCCAGCTGCGCGCCACGTCTCGGCCTTCCAAACACAGCGGCGCTAAAAAAGATAATTACACTGTAACTCGTGCGTAGCAGTGGTGTGGCCGGGAAGCTGAACGTGCGTAATTAGGCTTCATTCGGCATACACACACACACACACACACACACACACACACACACACACACACACACCGCTCCGGTAGCTCAATCGATTAGAGCGCCGCGCTGCAAGGTTTCACAGGCAAACAGGCGGCGGTTCCAGCCTCGCTCAGGCCGGATTCTTTCCGTTAACTAGGAGTGGTTACTGTCCCACCTTGAGCAAGGGGGATGGGGTGTGTGAGGTCCTGGCAGTACCCAGAGATCGACAATAATGAGCACTTACTCACGTCGGGAGGGTACCTGCTGGCGAAAGCGAGTCCAACTTGTGAGCAGGCCGTGGTGAATTACACACACACACACACACACACACACACACACACACACACACATGTAGATAAACAAATTGACAGATGATTAGGTATTTAGATATATAGACAGACAGCCAGAGATATAGATTATAGATAGATAGGGAGATGAATATATTATATACATTATATTGATTGATTAGCATCCTAAGCCCCCCCACTCTATTTATCAATGTTTCTAACAATCAACCAATCTATCAATCTAACTTGATCTATCTATTTATCTTTCTCTATCTCGACCTTTATCTATCTATTTATCATTTTCTTTCTTTCTTTCTTCTTTTTTTCTTTTTATTCTTTGTCTCTCATCCATGATATAAACCTTTTAGGATCGTGTATTTTTTTTTCCTCGGAGCATGTGTTGCACGACGGGTTTCGCATTTCTAAATTAGTCTTGAAAGCAATGAACTGTGACGCTCTCTGACTGGCTTGTTTACTGAAGGGCTCGCTGTCACCTCCCTGATCCTTCTGGCCTGAATACTATCTTTGCGCTGACTCAGATTATTTTGTGCCTCCCGCCTGAACGTCCTTCGCAGCCAAGTTATTGAGGAGAAAGGACCGACTCAAAAGATCGCTTGAGCCTAGGCCGGTTTGAGGGACATGTCAAAGTGGACTAAATATGTCGCTTTTTCTCTTTCTTCTCCCTTCATTATGCGACGTGATGCCAGAGCTGACCCGACAATGAACAGGCTTTTAATGAGTTTAGGCATGTTTATGCACTCTCCTGCCTGCATCGTCAGTCACCTGTTTTCGCAACGTTGTCATGGTAACGAGGGACGCTGTCTGGCCTGTGTTGGTCCGCCCGCACAAACACACTAACAACAGGCACACTACAGACACAGAAGGGCATGGGCCTAATGGCTTCCCTTCAGCAGTACGAGGAGTTTCAGAAGGACAAGTAGACACGGTGGATGCGATGGGAGGAGGCCGGTGCTCGAGTGGCGCTGATCAGAGGCCATGGACGGCATGAAGGAGCGGGACAATAACTTCATAACAGACCTCACGTTGGGGCTGGTGGATACCCTGCGTGAGTGTGTGTGTGTGTGTGTGTGTGTGTGTGTGTGTGTGTGTGTGCATGGTGAAGAGTTGTGTTACAGCTCGATTTAATTAACAGCCTTTTTTGCTTGTAGAGAATTTCTTTATGACGCACAGTCTGACAGACATACATGATTCATATTAAATGAGTGAACACATATATGTATACGTATGTGTGTATGTATGTATGATTGTTTTTTGTGTAGGTGCGTGTATGGATGAGTATGTGTAATTCATCGCGTCCTGATCACGTGCTGGACTCGTATTCGTGTGTGTGTGTGTGTGTGTGTGTGTGTCCACTAGACGTACACACCATTGTTTCTGCACGACAGCATCAGCATAGGAGGTCTAGGTACACAATGAACTGTTGCTGACACGGAGGCTGTTACATGCTGACGTTTTACTGGCGTGAATGACAAGATTGCTGAGAATGAGAGTCGGGAGTCCTACTTGCTGCGAACCGGCCCTGACCCGCCCGACGAGCCACTTGCAACACTGTCAAGCCTGCAGCCACTCACCCGGCAGCCCCGTCACCAGGACCCTCGGCTGTGTACTGGCGGTCTTAATACGCAACAAACATTTACCTAACACTTACCCAGCCAACCTTATGTTATTATGCCTCCTTTACGCCTAGCAGCCAAGGGTTTGATGTGTGCGTGTGTGTGTGTGTGTGTGTTTGATTTTTTTATATGTATGTACGATAAGTAGATTGTGACGAGAGGGGATAGTTGTTTCCTTTCGATTATCGGCAGAACTAGAACCTGTTGTAGGAGGGCAGCACAAGGCACATTTAGAGTTGCGCTAGAAAGTCGGAGCAGGTATAGAACGGGTACAGTAGCGGTGGTTCTTGCAGAGGGCGTGGCGGGCGTGCAGGACGTGAGCGTGGCGTCGCGGGCGGGTGTGGAACGGGCGGTGGTGCTGGCGTGGGAGCAGCGGCACAATGTGGTCATGCCCGCGGCGCTGAGGAGCCTCTACATGGCCACCGACGGCTTCAAGCTCACCTGGAATTACTCAACCGCCGGTACATACTCATTTTCCCTTTCCTCACTTTCATCACAATCCTCCCATTTCACTATGTTGTTACTCAACACGCCTTGCCCTCACAATGTTATGTTCTGTTCTTTCTTTTATTCTGGGAGAGGTGATTACTTAAGACTTGTTCATAATATTCCGAGACCTTTGTTCATCTAGCGAGTTCCCGTGTTGCATACTACCTACTTATTCTTTTTTACAGAATAAGATTATTACTTATGCCCTTTCGTAACTCTCCGAGTCTTCATATTATCTGCAGAGTTCATCAGTCACACACAGGCCAACGCTCTCCCTTCTAGGTAAGGTCCTGCCGCTGGGCAACATGGAGGTCCATCCCCTGGGGCGGGTCAACAGGCTAGGCACTGGGAGGGGAAGCGGGGACCCTCTCGCCCCCTCGATCACTGACTTAGCATTGGCCGAGGACCCCCCACTCCCGGCCTCCCTACAAGTGACGCAGAGGTCAGGGGGCCCCAGACCGGTGTCCGCCTCCTCCCCCGCCTTCTCCCCACCCACCTTCCACACGTCCAAGATGTTCGAAATTGATAACTGTCAAGGTTTTGGTAAGTGAGTACTGACTTGTTGTGATAGAAAGTCACTCTTCTGTGTCATGACGCAGCTGAAAATCAATGTGTCCTTTAAGCTTGTATTCCTCTGTTTTGAGTGTCAGCTGTCGTCACCCTTCCTTCCCCTCACTTACATCGCCCTCTCCTTCCCCTTCACTCTACTCCTTTCCCACTCTCCTTTTCCCTTAGTCACCTAATTTTCCCCCTCACTTTCCTTCTTTTCTCCTCTTCTTTCCCCTCTCTTTCCCTTCACCTCCTTCCCCTCTCTTTCCTCACCATTCGCCTCCTGTCCCCTTTTCATACCCTCACCCACCTAACGTCCTCCCCTTTATTCTCACCATGGCCCTCACACGCCCAGGTCGCGTTGTCGTGGCTTATCCTGGTCGAGGGGAGGCGTTTCCTGAGGGGTCGTACTGGTTTGTGGACCTATCGTTGAGGCCGCACGTGCTTGCCGTCGACACGCACACCTACTGGCGCCTCATGCTGGCTCACCTGGGCATGCCGCAGTGGCAGGCGCTGGTGGCGGGGCAGGGCCTCACGCCGTGGGCCAGGGTGAGTGGTGCCACGTGAGTCACTCCTCGCCTTTCGGTGGAGCTTTTGTCTGTAGTTGTTTTATAGATGAGTGATGCAAATGTCATGATGGTTCCGCTGTGCGTGCGTGAGGTGCCGGGGCATTGTTGTGTGTGTGTGTGTGTGTGTGTGTGTGTGTGTGTGTGTGTGTGTGTGTATTTGACTGTGTCTCCTCCTGCAGCAGTGGTACGAGGTGGTGGCGAGTTACCTGTTGGAGGGGCCCCGTCCGCCGCGGCCGCCCCACCAGGCCCCGGACCTTGTTAACAGGCTCGACTGGTCCGTATTCAAGACCAAGAAGACTCACCATAAAACTAAAAGCCTCAAGGACGCTTCTAAGGACTCTGCCAACAAAGACGCGGCAGCCAAGGACGCCGGGAAAGCAAAGGAGTAAACACGGTGAACAGCACAAAGGACACGAACACTCCGGGGTCCACGCTTTCTGTTACGGAACTTCATCTCTCGCAGCGATAATACAGCAGCACTGCTCCAGCCTCTCGTGGGGTGCGTGTATCTCTACCCTGCCATGATGCTGATATCACTGGAGAAAGAGAAAACAGGACTGGGTTGTTTCATCTATGTGTGTCTATTCGTCTACCTGTTTATATGTCTAAGTATAAATCTATACGTACATTTTTTTTTTACAGCAAAGGAGACAGCACACGGGCACAAAAAAAGGAAACAATAAAAAAAAAAAACCCGATACTCACTGCTCCTGTAAAGAATCCGAAGAGGTGGCCGAAAGAGCAGTCAATTACATGTATTTATATTAATTTATATGTATTCTATATTTGACCGATGCAATAAAAAAATGTGTTGGCACTGCGTCCGTTCATAGAAAGGTACATGCAATGACGACCTGCAGCATAACTATTGCGGTGACGCAGCCTGATTCTGTCCTTTGTCGAAACAGTGTAGGAACAGTATTTTGCTTTTTTTGTGTGTGTGTGTGTGTGTGTGCTTATGTTTCGCCTTGAGCTGCCACTTTTGATGTGAAAAAAAAAAAAAGCTGAAAGTCACTCCTTAGTTTCGGCAGGTGGATCGGCGAACCGCGTGGCTGTGGGGACACGTTATGGCTGGGGCTGTTGCTGGGGGGTTGGCGGAGAGCTGTTGCTTTCCTTTCACATTGGAATCAAAAGAAAAGGAAAAGCGTGAAATGGAAATGCTTCTCGGAAAAAAAAAGGAAAATGCGACAGATGGCAGTTAATCTATGTTGTTTTGTAGCTGTGAGCGTAAACGTGTGAAAGTAGCCGGCTGTTTTTGGGGTGGCTAATTATCCTTTTAATGGTGTAGGCTGTGGGAGCGTGTTTGTCTTGTCTGTGAGGCTCCGGCGCCGAGCCTGGAAATAGGGGAATCTGTGTCATTTTCTCATAAACATTAATTTTCCTTTCTCCTTCTCTACTTATTTATTTTTGTTGCTGTATTACTTTCCCTTCTTTGGGTGTTCAACTTTCCCGATTCTCTTGAGCTTATTTGTGCAATCGAATCTCTTATTTTTTCCTTGGTCTCATGTGTCTGATGTTTTTTTTATGTGTTAGCTGCTGTGAATCTACTGGTATGTTTCTTGTACTTCGGCAGCTTAGTTAAATCTTTGGGGTTTTGCTCGACGGTTCTGATACATTGTTGCTTTTTGTATTCATCGACATCTTCGACATAATACGGATATTTTCTCTTACCTTATTCATTACATGTCTTCGACTTTTCTTCTTAACTTGTATTATTACAAGGGCGTAAGAGGAACGACAATGATCGCTTATGCAGATTGTTTGGGATGGTTTGTTGTTTAGAAGGTATAATTGAGGTCATACCGTCATACACATCGAAGGCATATTATTTCCCGTTATTTCAATCATTATACTCCATCAGAACGCACAGTTAAGGTCACTCTAACATACACATCGAAGGCATATTATTTCCCGTTATTTCAATCATTATACTCCATCAGAACGCACAGTTAAGGTCACTCTAACATATACATCGAAGGCATATTATTTCCCGTTATTTCAATCGTTATACTCCATGAGAACGCACAGTTAAGGTCACTCTAACATATACATCGAAGGCATATTATTTCCCGTTATTTCAATCATTATACTCCATCAGAACGCACAGTTAAGGTCACACTAACATACACATCGAAGGCATATTATTTCCCGTTATTTCATATACTCCATCAGAAACGCACATAAGGTCACTCTAAACATAACATACACATCATAGCCGTTATTTCAATCGTTATACTCCATGAGAACGCACAGTTAAGGTCACTCTAACATATACATCGAAGGCATATTATTTCCCGTTATTTCAATCATTATACTCCATGAGAACGCACAATTAAGGTCACTCTAACATATACATCGAAGGCATATTATTTCCCGTTATTTCAATCATTATACTCCATCAGAACGCACAATTAAGGTCACACTAACATATACATCGAAGGCATATTATTTCCCGTTATTTCAATCATTATACTCCATCAGAACGCACAATTAAGGTCACACTAACATATACATCGAAGGCATATTATTTCCCGTTATTTCAATCATTATACTCCATCAGAACGCACAATTAAGGTCACTCTAACATATACATCGAAGGCATATTATTTCCCGTTATTTCAATCATTATACTCCATCAGAACGCACAGTTAAGGTCACACTAACATATACATCGAAGGCATATTATATCCCGTTATTTAAATCATTATACTCCATCAGAACGCACAGTTAAGGTCACACTAACATATACATCGAAGGCATATTATTTCCCGTTATTTAAATCATTATACTCCATCAGAACGCACAGTTAAGGTCACTCTAACATATACATCGAAGGCATATTATTTCCCGTTATTTCAATCATTATACTCCATCAGAACGCATAATTAAGGTCACTCTAACATATACATCGAAGGCATATTATTTCCCGTTATTTCAATCATTATACTCCATCAGAACGCACAGTTAAGATCACACTAACATATACATCGAAGGCATATTATTTCCCGTTATTTCAATCATTATACTCCATCAGAACGCACAGTTAAGGTCACTCTAACACATACATCGAAGGCATATTATTTCTCGTTATTTCAATCATTGTTATTTCCCGTTATTTCCACTAACACATACATCGAAGGCATATTATATCCCGTTATCTCAGTTTGCTTAGTACATCGATTTCCGTTTATAGTTCAAGCTTTTTATCCCTTCAACTGCATCAAATGAATACTATGCTTTTTTTTTTATATATTCTGGCAGAGATGTTTATAGTGTCCGGACAGTAGTAGTTGAGGTCACGGATGCATCACATACTAGCCTGCCATTCGAAAACAAACCAGCTTCGATCCTCGTCCTGAATCCCTCTCAGTAAAGAAGTCGCATCGAAGCCATTCCGCGTGTGCCGGGCAAGCGAGGCGTAAGTCAGGTGGGATGCAGGTCGTGTCAAAAGCTGTTGTAAGGTCTCCTGGAACAATGCGACTAATAGCGCCTTTGTCTGCTTGATTTCGTTTGCCTTACAGTTTTTCCTTGCTTTACTTCGTTTTTGTATAAATTGGATTATTTGGGGTTTTACGTTTTTTTTTTTTCGATGATTCTGTATTTTCTCCCAAATTTACTTCGTTTTAATTTTGGAGTCCTTACTTTACTTTTTTTTCGATAACTCTGTAGCTGCTAAATTTTTGGAATCTACTTAATTTTTTTTTTTTAAGTAATTCTGTATTTTTTCAAGCTACAACGCTGCATTGTTGAGGGACAGGCTTCTCACTGGTGGTAGAAAGTAAAATTTTTATTGATCCGTGGAAACTTTCAAAGCGAATTCTATAAAAAGAGCAGCGTTGTATGTATCGGTTCAATGGCCTGATTTTTTAAAGGTCGTTTAAGTTTTTTATTAACAGTAATGAAGTCAAGTTGTTGTTGTCGTGTGTGATAAACAGATGAGGGCATGTGGAGAGGGCATGAATGTCATCTGTAGGGGATTTTTTTTTTTGGAATCATTTTACAAAAGTTACTCATAAACTAACAATATCTTGGTTAATATCAGTTTATTTTCTGTTTTGTCACAAACAACAGCCACATATCACAGGGTAATAGTATTCCTGCCTTAAAAATCTGTGTATTATTAAGATGTTAATATCTTAAAGATCGAAATTATAAAGAAAATACTCAACATGGTATTGTCTAAAAGGCAAGTTTACCAGCATTTCTTAAAGCAGAGCTGAATATCACACGGCCTCGCGGTCAACAGTAATGACTCTCTTGTCTTGCTGCTAATGATGTAATAACGGGACGAAGCAGCGTCCACGTACAAGGCCACAGACAGCCTTCATGGAACAGCTGTGTGGCGCGCTGGGGACCTGCGGCGCATTATCAAGTCGCGAGGAGAAGGCGGGACCAGATTTGTCTTCTTTACTTCAGTTTATTGATGGTAATATGATAGTGATGGAGGAAAAGATAAAAAAGATGGGGCATGGATTATTGCTCCCTCATGAAGAGATAATAAATGTTAATGGTTTGTTGTTGTTGTGTTGCCTTTAAAGTATATTAATTACTTAATGAGGGGCCGCGTGTGGCAGATTATAGTTCCGTATAATTGTGTAGCGTCTAAGTCGTGTTTGTCTTGTTACGGTCCGTGGCGGCGGCCGTCGCTGAGTCAGTGATCGTGAAGACGGGGTGCTGCCTGTTCCTGGATAACCTCAGGCGTTGAAGTGGATACACAGTGTCTAGTGGAAGGCGCAGGCGAAATATTTTAGGTAAAAAATAAGGTGAAATAAAAATACCTGCTAAATGTTGTTCTCGAAACGTGCGAGAATTTTGTGGACTCATCCAGAGGCGGTCAAGAGCCGTCTGGCCCGGCGGTAATCAAATACACGTAATCATGATACTGCAAACACTCATGGCCGTCACGCTGATTTAGACAGGAAAAGTTGAGAGGCCTTGTGGAGGAGGGAGGTGTCGTACTGAGGGGGCACACTGGCAGGAGGGTGGCGTGTCATGCAGGGGCTTCCCGCCGCGCCTGCCTGTCAGCCGGGCGGCCTGCGGGGTGGCGGCGACCAGGCGGAAAGGCCGCCCACCCACCTGCTTCACGGCCTCGGATACGATTAGATTCCTTCGTGATGGGCAGCGTGTTAAAGTGTCTGATTGTGTTTAGCCATATTTGTCGCGCTGAGTTTTGTTTTGTGTTTTTAATAGCTGTGAACCCACATGAGCGGCGATTTTTAGTGTGTGCGTGTGTGTGTGTGTGTGTGTGTGTGTGTGTGTGTGTGTGTGTGTGTGTGTGTGTGTGAGAGAGAGAGAGAGAGAGAGAGAGATCTGAACAGACAGATAGCCGACGCACACTATGCAGCTCAAGTGACTCAGGGCAATCACTGGGCGGCGGAAGTTATCGGAATATCCCGTTCACAAAATTTCAAGGCAGCCATCGAGACGCCGCGTCCTCGACCCCGTCTTTATTGTTCCTCCGTCGCCGCCGCCTCGACCTTCCGCCAAGCCTGAGCTGCGACCTTCATCTGCCCTTTGTCCCTGGAACGTCTGTGCGTTTCTCCCTCTTGTGGGTCCCGCAATGACGCACTACGGGTAAAAGCGCATTGTTTCCCGTTCCTTGGATGAGCTGACGTGCAATGGGACGTAATAAAACAAACACACAAAAAAAACCATGCGTGAATAACTACATAAGGAAGTGAGAAGGCAAGATGTAAATAACATAAATAAATAAGTAAGAGACTAACTATCCAATTAACTAACTAGCTAATAAATCAGTTGACTCACTCACTGACCAACTAATGACTAATTAACTAACTGATCCACTACTAACTAAAAAACCTAAGTAACTAAGCCAAGTAACTAACTAACTGACTAAAAAAATAACTGCGTGACTGACAAATTAACTAACGTACCATCAAACTAACATACTGACTCACTTTCTCTCTCACTCACTGACTCACTAAAATGATGATAACAGTGAGGAATACGGCGTGAAAGCCACAACAACTAAATAAAACTTTCTTCGCAATGAGAGTCTTGCACCTGCGGGCGGATACACTGTCGCCTTGCCTCGCCGTGTAAGAACAACCAGAGCATGAGAAGGACGTCTTTTATATGCATCAGTGTAACAATGGCGTAGTGTCGTGTACGTATGGTAATGGGAGAAAGTCGTGTATGCATCAGCTTGTTTGTGTTTTCTTTAGCGATGATTTCGTTTATCCGCCAACCGTGAGTGCAGGCGAAGGAACGCTGGACGCTCACCTGCTCCGGGTACTTTGTTGTTGTTGTTGTTGTTGTTGTTGTTGTTGTTGTTCATACTATAATTTTATTATTTATTATTATCATTATTAATATTTACTACTACTACTACTACTACTACTACTACTACTACTACTACTACTACTACTACTACTACTACTACTACTACTACTACTACTACTACTACTACTACTACTACTACTACTACTACTACTGCTGCTGCTGCTGCTGCTGCTGCTACTACTACTACTAATTATTATTATTATTATTATTATTATTATTATTATTATTATTATTATTATTATTATTATTATTATTATTATTATTATTATTATTATTATTATTATTATTATTATTATTATTATTATTATTATTATTATTATTATTTTTTTTTTTATTATTATTATTATTATTGATTTCAATATTATTTACTTTTTTTTATAAATTCCCCGTAAGTGCTCTTCCCATCTCTTTCCTCATGGAGTCTAACCGTAAGAGGCACCAGGAGTCCACTTCAAAGACTTCACATTGTGTCCAGCGCTGAGAACAGTGTGAAGGTCAAGGCTGGCATTACTAGACAACAGGGCTTCCTGGCTGAAGCCACACCCTTCCGTAACCTTCTATAGACTGGGGATTATGTTAAATAAGAAAAGCTGGTTAAGGGAGTGAAATAGCTGACACACCGAAGGCTTTCAAAGGGGAGCGGTGAATGACAGGAACGGCATAAGTGGATTTGAGACTCACAAACGGCCAGAGATAATATACAGAGGGAATGAAGAGGATCTGCTGACTTGCCAAGGCTTTGGGCCAAGGGGCGCAGAACGACAGTCCCGTGAGGATTGACAATGTGGCAGACGAACTGACAGTATTGAGAGAAAGGTGAAATACAGGGAAGGATACATATAACATTCCAGTGAAATACAGGGAAGGATACATATAACATTCCAGTGAAATACAAGGAAGGATACATATAACATTCCTGGTAAAAACTAAGTCGTAAAAGCTCTTACGACCGAAATACACTGTTCCAGCTACGTGCCACATCAACTGTCCTCAGTGTCGTGGTGGTGAGACGTATACCTATACCTCTATGAGCTAAACTGCGACAATAGTTTTCTCGCTTTTCAGTAAATGGCACTTCTGATTCCAAAGGCCTTGTATGAGGAAATATCAAGTAAGGAATGACACTACGTCGGTGCGCTACTGTATTCTGTGTAACGCATAGCTATGGCGATGGTGTGGCTAGCCTTGTGGGGGAGTAGAATAGGTGTGGTGTGGTCGAAAGTATCAGGAAAAAAGTTGGAAAGTTTCGTTTAGTCGGCGCAACATCTGTGGTCATATGCCGGAGAGAGACAGGAAGGGGGAAGGAATTATAGGAGAAGGGAACAGACCCCAGGAGACAGGACACAACCCCCATTTAATATCTGGTACCCATTCACTGCTGGGTGGACAGGGGCGTAGGATATCGGAAAAGCCTCCCAAATTTTTCCACTCCGCCCGGGAATCGAACCCGGGCTCTCTCGATTGTGAGCCGAGTGTGCTAACCACTGCACCACGAAGCCCCCGAAAGTGTCAGGAAGTATGAGGAAGTAGGCAAAGTAGGTACTAGGGCGAAAGGAAGTTATTCTATGGTAGCCAGCACACAGTGGAGGACTAGGTGCATGGACTATTTTGACACAACCTATGTCTCAGGCAGCTACAGAAGTCAACAGCTGCAGAATTCCCAGGGCGTCGGGTTGCGTGTTGTACCCCCGATGTACCCCCCAGCTATCTGGAATGTACATGAAGCGACATTACACGGCAACTCCCGTACCAACAACATTTGTGAGGGTTGGAACAATAAGTTCTCAAACTTAGTTGAACACCACCATCCCTCTGTATGGAAGTGCATACAATGGTTCGAAAAAGAACACGCTACCGTGGACACCGTGGTGCAGCAGGACCTGACTGGCAACGCATCCAAACCAAGACACAAGAGAAACGCTATTCAATTGCAGAAGCGGCTACGACATCTCTGTCAGGACAGGGTGGAAGGAAGAAAATCCATCCCAGAATTTTTAGAAGGAATTGCTCACAATATACATATAGCCCGGACACTACATTAATATACATCTCGTCAAAATATCTATTTAATTAACCTAATCATATTGGTTTTACTTTTTAATGTTTTAGTATTTTTAATTTTTTTGACTTTTTAATGTTTTAATGTTTTATAATGTTTTAATATTTTCAAGTTTTAATGTTTTTAATATTTTAATGTTTTAATGTTTTTAACTTTTCCAAGAAAAAATATACTTCCTTTTGTACCAGAGCCACTATCTTCAATTCGGCAGTCTTTAATTCGCATACATTAATTGTCAATTTATCTTCAAGAATGACCACTATTACTTTTTTTCCTAAATAAAATTGGTATTGTTACTTTTTTCCTGATACTTTATTTCCTAGCAAAAATTGTTTCTTTTTTTCCGTTACTTTTTTTCCTGATACTTTCTTTTCGAGCACCCCCATCACATGCACCTAGTCCTCCACTGTGTGCTGGCTACCATAGAATAACTTGGGTCATTCTGCTTGTGTGGTCCTTTGTATGACATTGTAGTGACGGCGAATACACTAGAGAACCCATAGTAACTACCCTTTACGTAAATTTCTTAAGATTACACCCCGCCTCCCATCCACACCAACAGACATCTCAGTAATACCTCACCCACTAACTATTTTGACATTCATATCCATATCACGCATCCATATCACACCAGAACCCCCTTTATTTTTTTTTCAGGCCACTTCCATAGCAACACTTCTGTCAACCCAACATCCACATCCACATGTATCATCACCATCAATAACATCTCACTCACTAACTATTACGACATCCACATCACACATCCAGCCCATTTACTCTTTCGCATGCCCCTCCATAATAACACTTCCATTAGCCCGACATCACATCTACATCCCCATTACATCACACACACACACACACACACACACACACACACACACACACACTCACCTCAAAGTACGCCATATTTGCTCCCCTTTCGCTCTTTTTCAGGTCACGTACAGGTCACCACTTCTCTCACATCACCACACCCACGCCAGCATCGCAATATTACTCCAACCACTTCAATCACCAGTCCAGCATCAGCCTATACTCCCCCCCTTCACCCCTAGTATAAGATAAACCTTCCCCCACACGCCATCACGCACTGTAACACCTGTAGTTTTTTTTCCAGCACCTTCAGGATTTAAAGGTTGTGGTGATCTCTCTCTCTCTCTCTCTCTCTCTCTCTCTCTCTCTCTCTCTCTCTCTCTCTCTCTCTCTCTCTCTCTCTCTCTCTCTCTCTCTCTCTCTCTCTCTCTCTCTCTCTCTCTCTCTCTCTCTCTCTCTCTCTCTCTCTCTCTCTCTCTCTCTCTCTCTCTCTCTCTCTCTCTCTCTCTCTCTCTCTCTCTCTCTCTCTCTCTCTCTCTCTCTCTCTCTCGTCTTTGTGAGGCTGCGAGGGTGGGGCGGCCTGGCGGGTGGGTGACTTGCCTCACCTTGCTTCAAAACGAATTGCCGAATGAAAGTTTCGGTGGGTAATTTTCGACTTGCCTGCACCGCTGTCATAATTAAGTTACCGGAATCGCATGTCATTGCTGAGCTGCATGAGATAAACCTTTGTCATGATACGGTGTGTGCCTTATGTCAAGGCACAAGGGGCTGGGCTAAGCCTCGTGAGCGTTTTCTTTTCTTTTGTCGTTTTTTGCTGCCGTGTTGCAGTGTGAAGCCTGTGAGAGGAGAAAAAAGTGTCATATTAGATTTTTGTAAGTTGCGGAAAATTTTATCAAGCTACTCTTCGCCTCATGTTAGCCAGTAATGAAAACACTCGTGTAAAAAAAATAGACAACCGTAAAACGTGTGAAAACAAAGGTGTGTTTGTGGCGCAGACCGAGCGTAGCTTTTCTTTACGATTCTGTATCTCAAGGAACTACATCGTCGCGTGCTGGACCAGAGCCGCTGCGTCACGTCGAGTGCCGGGGATGAACAACCGCGTCACGCACTGCGCCAGAGTCATAATTATTGCGTCACGTTCGCAGATCACAGGCCAGATCGAATAAAAAATTGGTGCGTCCCTTGCTCTGATGAAACAACCGTACCACCTCACCTCTGGAAAGTGAACTGCGGCGGTACGTTGTGGCACCAAGCATACTCCTTTCTTCAAGTGCTCCGATCAAACAACAGAACCGCGTTTTGGAAATGAACAGCAGCGTTACAAGTTGGCTTCAGGCTTATCCGTTTTGAATGTGATTAAACAGCTATTCCTCACCCTAAATATGGAATACGTGTTGGCATCAAGCAAGCAAGCATACCCTTCCCTTCCTCTCGTGCACATTATAACGATGCACAGCTGTCACGCGCTCCACTTAAACGGATGCATTGCGTGCCGAAGGTGACCAGCTGCGTTACGGCCTGAAGGTGAGCAGCTGGAGGTATCAGATGGAGCCATATCATACACACGTTATCTTAACTTCAACTATTTATAACAAAAAAGGTGTCTTGGTGCAACAGGTGTCACGAGGCAAGACTTTCATCACCACCTCATGAGCCACCCTTAAGTTAGTAACGCCTCGCCTGCCAATATTCGCACGCCAGCCCACCTCCCGCCTGACCGCCCTTTCCCCAGTTTGCCCCTCCTCTCCCCACCAGCCCAACTGCCCGCCCACAGACAGGTGCGTTGCGGCGGCGGCTCCCGGTAAAGAAGGTGAGGTTTGAGAAGGGACGAGGAAAAAATGTAACAGACGTGGGAAAAGATGAGCACATGGCTTTGTTGTTCTTGCTGGACTATCATTCCCTCCCCCCCCACCCTCCTTCTCTCTCTCTCTCTCTCTCTCTCTCTCTCTCTCTCTCTCTCTCTCTCTCTCTCTCTCTCTCTCTCTCTCTCTCTCTCTCTCTCTCTCTCTCTCTCTCTCTCTCTCTCTCTCTCTCTCTCTCTCTCAGGTGACCCGCGTTGGCCTGGTCGACACACTTCACGTTGATCTTGTTGACCTTTGACACGGATTACCGACACCTGGCATGTACCATATGGCTCTTCTCTCTCTCTCTCTCTCTCTCTCTCTCTCTCTCTCTCTCTCTCTCTCTCTCTCTCTCTCTCTCTCTCTCTCTCTCTCTCTCTCTCTCTCTCTCTCTCTCTCTCTCTCTCTCTCTCTCTCTCTCTCTCTCTCTCTCTCTCTCTCTCTCTAACACACACACACACACACATACACATGCACGCACGCATTCACGTATACACACGCACACCCTCCTCGCCACTTCCTAGACGCGCCTCACTTTGCAAACATTTATCTCATAGTCCGCGTGAATCACCGTTGCTCTCTATCGAAATTTCCGAGGGGGCCGCGGGAGAAAACTGGTCATGCAGGGATGCCTATACCGCTAACAGTACGTGAATGTTCAGAAAACATGGTCACATCGGCAGGTTCATCCTTCTCTGTGGCGCTTACTCCACTGTTACTGAAGATGTTCTCGCACTTTTCATAAAAAAATAGCAAAATAAATTTGCTACAGATTCGTCGTCACTTTTGTATCACTGGAATGTAGCAATAGCGACAAAAAAATATTTACCAGCCGCGTTGGTGAATGGTGTATTGTTTTCAGACAGGTGTGGGATTTTTTCCGTAAAAAATCTAGCGTATTATATTTAATGATGATGAATATTTTTGAGGTTTTAAAATGTGTGTGTGTGTGTGTGTGTGTGTGTGTGTGTGTGTGTGTGTGTGTGTGTGTGTGTGTGTGTGTGTGTGTGTGTGTGTGTGTGTGTTTGTCTCTTTGTCTGTCTGTCTGTCTGTCTGTTTGTTTGTCTTTCTGTCTGTGTATGTGCCTGTCTGTTTATCTGTCTGCCTGTATATTTTTTCGTACCTGATTTTGTACACAACTCGAAATGAGCTGTGGTGTTACCGAAGAGTTATCCTCAACATTTATCATACTTTAATTCCTTAACCTTTTCACCCTGGAGGAGAGCGTGGCGGGGCGGGGCGAGGTGAGACAGAGCATGCCGGGGTGCAGCGGGTCAGAGGTCAGGGCAGGTGAGGGCGCATGGCTGTTGTGACCCGCACCAGCCAGGCGGCTTGTAGTTAGGGACCTGTTTTCACTTTTGTTTTCACTTTTTCAGGGGCGGGCAATGAGTGGCTATGCCGGTGCGTACTGGTGTGTGGTGTCCAAGAGACTCTCGCCTGTAATTACATCATGCCAAGGGCCGCCTCCACGCCGCAGGTAGAAGGCCGGAATGGCATTAATCTAAAATGAGTTGGCTATGTTATTAATTTTTCCATATTTCATTATTATTATTATTATTATTATTATTATTATTATTATTATTATTATTATTATTATTATTATTATTATTATTATTATTATTATTATTATTATTATTATTATTATTATTATTGTTATTATTCATATTACAATTACTATTATTAGCAGCAGCAGCAGTAGTAGTAGTAGTAGTAGTAGTAGTAGTAGTAGAAGAAGTAGTAGTAGTATTAGTAGTAATAGTAGTAGTAGTAGTCGTAGTAGTAGTAGCAGTAGTAGTGGTCGTGCTGTTTTTATTTTTACAGTAAAGGAAGCAGCTCAAGGAAAAAAAATAAAGCAGGTAAGGAAAAAAAGTCCGCTAATCGCTGCCCCTATAAAAGAGTGTATGGATTTTTTTTTTTTTTACAACAAAGGAGGCAGCTCAAGGGCACACACAAAAAAAACAATAATAAAAAAAAAGCCCGCCAAAAGAGAGGTCAATTTCGGGTGGAGAGATGTCTCGATACTCTCCTCTTGAAAGAAATCGTCAAGTTGTTGGTATCATTATTATTATCGCTATATTTATCACTAATATTATTTATCTCATTATCACTATTCCTGTCTAGGGTGCAAGGCAATACCATGAGTGAAGCGCCACAAAGTAGGGTCGTTTAGGGTGATCTATGTCCTGATATCCTGCCACACGAACACGAGCAGGTCCGGGGCGTCTTGATTGACTCACTCGAGGGGGAGGAGGAGGAGGAGGAATTGTAGGGGTGCAGAAATGAGAGGGGATGATAGGAGGGGAGGAGAGGAAGCCATGCAGCTGTTCCTCCTCTCTTCCTCTCCTTTCTCTCCCCCTCTCTTCACCAGCTGTCCTCTACTTTCTCTCGTCTCACTTTTTTGTATCTCAAGTTGCTTCACCTCTACCTCCCTCTCTCTCCCCACTCTCACCCCTTCCTCTGACCCTTACGTAATCCTTATCACTGTTCCCCTTATCACTCTTCTCCATCCCCCTCTCATTCC
This sequence comes from Eriocheir sinensis, assembly GCF_024679095.1. Lineage (NCBI taxonomy): Eukaryota > Metazoa > Arthropoda > Malacostraca > Decapoda > Varunidae > Eriocheir > Eriocheir sinensis. The sequence goes on from NC_066511.1 coordinate 6,460,518, forward strand.
TCTCTTCCTTCCTCCGTACATGACATCTTCCCCTCATCCTTCCTTGCTTAACCTCCCTCGCATTCCTCCTTCGATTCATGCAACTGCTGTCACTGAAATGCCTCTGGTCAGTTCTGAGTATCCGCACATTGCCAAGTGGTTTGATGGAACAGCAAGAGCAGGGGAAGGCGTGATGGTAAATGTTGCGACTGAGAGGGGAGGACACGAAATAGGAACGGGAAATGAGTCTATGAGCGAGGAAGGGGTTACTAATTGAGAGAGAGAGAGAGAGAGAGAGAGAGAGAGAGAGAGAGAGAGAGAGAGAGAGAGAGAGAGAGAGAGAGAGAGAGAGAGAGAGAGAGAGAGAGAGAGAGAGAGAGAGAGAGAGAGAGAGAGAGAGAGAGAGAGAGAGAGAGAGAGAGAGAGAGAGGGAAGGAAAAATTGAGAACAGTACCTAAGTTTTGAAGACAACGAGGAACAGAAAAAAAGAAAATGAAGAGAAATGCTCATGAGAAAAATAAATGTGGCAGAGTAAATAAAAGTGAATTACGTCGGTAATGATGATGATGATGATGATGAGGAGGAGGAGGAGGAGGAGGAGGGGGAGGGGTAATCGTTATCCTCTGATAAAGCCGCCGCCATCGCCGACGACGACGACAACGATAACGACGACGGCGAACAAGAAGAACAAGAACAAGAACAGGAACAAGAACAAGGAGAAGAACAAGAACAAGAACAAGAAAAATTATAATTATAATAATAATAATAATAATAATAATAATAATAATAATAATAATAATAATAATAATAATAATAATAATAATAATAATAATAATAATAATAATAATAATAATAATAATAATAATAATAATAATAATAATAAGAAAAAGAAGAAGAAGAAGAGGAATAATAATACTGATACTACTACTACTACTACTACTACTACTACTACTACTACTACTACTACTAATAATAATAATAATAATAATAATAATAAGAAGAAGAAGAGTGAGGAGGAGGAGGAGGAGGAGGAGGACGAAGAAAGAAGACAAGGAAGAGAGAGGACCCTGGCGTCAGCTGGCAAGCCCACACAAAGCTCAGTAACCCAAGATATTATGAGAAGCCCGCCAGAGGACACCGTATACCACCACCCTCCGCCCGGCTCCTCGCTGACCCCGCCTTCCGCCACCCAGCGTTTCCCTCCCCTCACAAGCACTCGTCTCCCCCGTCCATCCTTCCTCGCCCCATTACCTATGTCCCTCACCTCTATATTTGATAATGGACCTTGATATTTACAGAGAAGGTGTTATTCGTGGCCATAGGAGGCACTGGACATGTAGCTCCCTGTTACTTAGATTTTTCTTTATTTAAACTCATCTACTTTAATTATTTTCTATGCTGCAACAACGACTAGATAATGGCTTCCTAACGGGTGGATAATTAACTCCGAAAAGGGTAATACAGTAATTTTATAGAAGTAATGGAGTCCTGTGATAAAAAAGGAATGGTATTCAAAACAAAACAGTTGTATATGACGTATTACTGTTTCAATTGATTGTCTTCGTCTTCACAGAGGGATGAAGTGGTGAAGCCTAGTAACTCAAATGGGTAGTAAAAACAGATGGAATGAGTTCCGCTTGACAAGGCTCCACATTCTTAATCATATGTATGTGGATTCGTATATGTGTATTGTCATTATTAAACACCCATTAAGAGTGCAGAGGTAAATAGGTTTTGTGGATAACCACCTTAGGTGCAAATCCGTGAGCCTTGGTTCGAATAAGATTCCGGCACGGGGGCAGTAAGCATCAGTAAGTCTGGAGGATCGGTCTCTCTGAATCCATGGTTGGCGAGCCGCCCATCCAGCTGCTCATCTTCCTCTGCAGGGTGGCCGGGAAGTGGTGGTCATTTGGGAGTCTGGGGAAGGGAAACTGTGAAACCCGGATGTCACAATCGCCCATGTGGCCAGGGGTAAGGGTCTCGTGTCCTCCTGGGCCGAGGTGACGTCACAGGAACAACCTAAAGTGGTGCGGGAACCAGGTAACGAGGAGCGAGAAATACATAATGACCGTCTGACCGACCCCCCGCGGTAACTTTCTGTGTCCACCGCGCAGACAAGACTAACACATTGACATCATAACCACTACTACTACTACTACTACTACTACTTTTACTACTACTACTACGACGACGACTACGACTACCGCTACCACTATGTCTACGACCACAACTATTATTACTATGATAATAATGATAATAATAATAATAATAATAATAATAATAATAATAATAATAATAATAATAATAATAATAATAATAGTGGTAATAATAACGGTAATAGGAATGATGATAATGGTAACAACTGTTTCGTCCACCGTGCAGATAAGACTAACACAGTTGACATCATAACCACTACTACTACTACTACTACCACCACCACCGTCCACCGTTGATGAGGTTTCAGGCCCCGCTCCACTGCCAGCGTAGCGCTCCGCAGGGGCCGTCAACAATTATGATGTTAGCCTCAAAAATAATCCTCGATATGTACTTATTCAACGTCGCAGTGAGTGAGTGAGTCTTAATTGCTTTCACGGATGGCCTGCTGATGTCATTTCAATAAACTTGGCATCATTAGTCACTTGACCATATTTTGGTTCGTACCAATCACAATATCTTTCCTTTTTACAGTATCACAAATATCCATTATTTCATTTTCCATTTATCTGATATTTTCTTTATAGTATCACAATCTAATGTCCAACGATTATTTCAAACTCACTGAACATTTAACACTCAATTTATCTTCGAGTCTCAAACACCAATTAATAGCCATGATCTCAATTTCAGTCTGAAGGACTACACAACACTGGTCATTCGCTGAGTGATTGATTTCAGGCTCCTTGTACCTCATACAATTTACGCATTTCTTCTCAACCATGGAGCACTCCTTTGATTTATGATCCCCAGCACATCTGAAACATTTTGGGCTTCTTCATTGTTCTTGGCAGTACTGTTGGCCTCAAGATGGCCGTATCTTTGACAATGATAACATATGATTGCATGGTATCTGTGTCTTACAGTATACACTCCCCATTCTAGTTTTATCTTGTCATGATGCTTGTGAATCAGCTCTCTAACAGATGGGTCACATTTCAAAATATAGTGCATTGTGCCACCAGCAGCAGGCCTATTGAAAATCTCAATTTTCCCCTCAACTCCTGGAATCCAGTGTAGGAACTCATTCCTGTTTTACACTGTCTCAATTATTCCCCGTCTCCTCCTTATGCACATTGCAGAGCATGATCTTTGGCCTTAATTTTCCCACACTTTTTGTGCTAGCTTGCTATACATTTTCTAATTTCTGAGCTGCTTCATTCCTTATATTCTCATCATCAAAGTTCACAACAATGTTACCTCCATTCGTGAATCTTGACTCATGCAGTTATCTGAATGCCTTGTAATGCCTGGGAAACTTCATTTTTCATCTCAGTAGCCTTTTTATTTCGATCAGAGACCTTCACGACAAGGAAATGCTTCTTCCCCCTTAATTTTGCAATATCAGCCCAGCTGGCGCCAGCCGACTCTGTCTTGTCAGCGTAAAGCACATCTGCCACCTCGCCCAACTTCTCTTTCACACTGAGTGCCCGAGTTTCAACTTCATCTTTCACAACTAATATTTCTTTAGATAATTCTTGCTTAAATTCATCCAATTTTTCCACAATGTTGGTTGCTAAAGATACCTTGTGTAAGCATGGCGAACACACCCAGTTTATTTTGGAAATATTATCCTACTTGACCCCTGTCAGATGAGCACACTTCACATGACACCACTTAGGGCACAAACAGCATGCAATCCACTTATCGCCTGAAAAGTCTTCACAGACGCAACACACGTCTCTCAGAGTCCTGCTCCTGCTGCTCGCCATTGTTGAATCAGCAGTTTCAGGAGCGCACAAACAGAACGTCCATCCGCTTACTCTGTCACTCACTCACTCTACTACTGCTACTACTACCACTACTGTTACTACTACGACTACGACGACTACGGCTACCACTACGTCTTTTTTTTTTTTTTTACAGCACAGAGAGCAACTCAAGAGCAACAAAAAGAAAATGTAGAAAAAAAGCCAGCTAACTGTTGCTCCCATATAGCGAAAAGTATAGTGGCCAAAAGAGAGGTCAAGTTCGGATGGAGAGGTGTCTTGATATACTCTTCTTGAAAGAGGTCAAGTCATAGGCAGGAGGAAACAAAGGCGAAGGAAGGCTGTTCCAGAGTTTACCAGTGAAGGGGATGAAAGAATGAAGATGCTGGTTAACTCTTGCATAAGGGGTTTGGATAGTATAGGGATGAGCTTGAGTAGAAAGTCGTGTGCAGAAGGGCAGCGGGAGAGGGCGAGGCATCCAGTTAGCAAGTTCAGAAGAGGGGTCAGCATGAAAATATCGATAGAAGATAGAAAGAGAGGCAACATGGCAGCGGAATTTAAGAGGTAGAAGGCTGTCAGTAAGAGGAGGGGAACTGATGAGACGAAGAGCCTTGGACTCCACTCTGTCCAGGAGAGCTGTGTGAGTGGAGCCCCCCCACACGTGAGATGCATACTCCATACGAGGGAGGACAAGGCCCTTGTTTATGGAAAGCATCTGTGCGGGGGAGAAGAACTGGCGGAGACGATACAGAACGCCCAACCTCGAGGAAGCTGATTTAGTGAGAAAGGAGATGTGAAAATTCCAGTTGAGATTTTGAGCTAAGGATAGACCGAGGATGTTTAGTGTTGAAGGTGACAGCTGAGTGTTGTCGAAGAATAGGGGATAGGTGTTTGGAAGATTGTGTCGAGTTGATAGGTGGAGAAATTGGGTGTTTGAGGCATTGAACGACACAAGGTTCCTTTTACCCCAATCGGAAATGATAGCAAGGTCTGAGGTTAAGCGTTCTGCAGCCTCCAGTGTGGAGTCTTGCAATTCCTGTTGAGAGGGTCTTCTGTTGAATGAAGTTGAATAATGCAGATTGGAGTCGTCAGCGTATGAGTGGATAGAACAGTTTGTTATGGAAAGAAGATCACTGATGAGTAACAGGAAGAGTGGGTGATAGGACAGAGCCCAGTGGGACACCACTGTTGATAGATTTAGGGGAAGAACAGTGACCGTCTACCACAGCAGAGATAGAACGGCCGGAAAGGAAACTGGAGATAAAGGAACAGAGAGAAGGATAGAAACCGTATGAGGGCAGTTTAGAAAGCAAAGAGTTGTGCCAGACTCTATCGAAAGCTTTCGATATGTCTAGCGCAACAGAGAAAGTTTCACCGAAACGGCTAAGAGAGGATGACCAAGAGCCACTTAAGAGAGCAAGAAGATCGCCATTAGAACGCCCCTTGTGGAACCCATACTGGCGATCAGATAGAAGATCAGAAGTGGAAAGGTGCTTTTGAATCTTCTGGTTAAGGGTTAAGGATTGATTCAAAAGCTTTAGATAGACAGGAAATTAAAGCTATAGGGCGGTAGTTTGAGGGATTGGAACGGTCACCCTTCTTAGGCACAGGCTGTACGAAGGTGTACTTCCAGCAGGAAGGAAAGGTAGATGTTGACAGGTAGAGGCGAAAGAGTTTGACCAGGCGGGGTGTCAGCACGGAAGCACAGTTTTTAAGGACAATAGGAGGCACTCCATCAGGTTCATAAGCCTTCTGAGAGTTGAGGCCAGAGAGGGCATAAAAAAACATCATTCTTAAGAGTTTTAATAACAGGCATAAAGGAGTCAGAGAGGGGATGAGTAGGAGGAATATGTCCAGAGGCGTCCAGAGTGGAGTTTTTACAGAAAGTTTGAGAGAAGAGTTCAGCCTTAGAGATAGATGAGACGGCGGTACTGCCGTCAGGGTTAAGGAGAGGAGGGAAAGATGAAGAAGTGAAATTGGAGGAGATATTTTTGGCCAGATGCCAGAAGTCTCTGAAAGAATTAGAGAAAGCAAGGTTTTGACATTTACTATGAATGAAAGAGCTTTTGGTAAGTTGAAGAGTAGATTTGGCACGATTCCGGGCAGAAATGTAAAGATCATGGTTCGCACTGTGTGTGGCCTCGGTGCTCATCTCCATCACATGGTAACCTATTGCTGGTAAATTAGCAACCTAGCAACACCCGTCAAGGTTTGATTCATCACTCAATTTTATTCCCACTCATAGTTTCATAGCTACTATAATTGAAAAAGAATTTTATGATTTTAGGTTGAGGCAAAATATTTATATATATTGATACTTCATGCAAAAAGGTTAAGTGAAAAATATATAATTACTTAATTTTCTACTTATAGCACAATATTAAAACTAGAAAATAAAGGTTCTTTGTCCATAGACTATAAAAAATTCTTTCTCACCTTGAAATTCAAGTTATTTTTGGGGTATTGACAAGAAAATATTGTTTCTGTTTTTAACTCATATATGCACTTTTTTTCATTTATGTAACCTAACCTTACTAAAGAACTGACTCATATGTTCCTGGCACAAGTTGAGAACATAATGAAAAAGTGGGCATTGATATATACATTATTAAATATTTAAATGTGTTAAATAGTGTACTGGCAATAAAATACAGGAAATCATCGAGCAAATTGGTGTATGGGTGTGTTTCGTTAAGAACTCGGTAGAGTTCTTCAAAGACAAAGGCACTGCCCACTGTCAAAACACATTCCACTATACCTAGAAAATTTCCACGGCGACTGTTGGCTCTCAAGATATAGCTGGAAGCCAGACTCTTTCTCGAGTCATCAGAGTTTTGAGAGAAGTCTTGGGCTTTCCAGGATATGACACACACACACACACACTCACATACACACAAACACACAATTATATACTTTGAGAGTAAAAGTAGTAAAGTTGGGTGGATACGCAGTAGCAGCGCATGGCCTCGGTGCTCATCTCCGTAACATTGGCCCTTGAGACTGCGGTGGAAGGGAGCCCTCATTACCCCGGGACACAGGGCCAGTGTGATATCTGGGTTACCACAGATTACCTTCCCCAGGTACCCATTTATCGACCAGCCTGAGAGGGAGGATGAACAGCTGGGTGAGCTGCACGCCGACTGCCCGGGCCGGGATTCGAACCCGGGCCTGCGGAATAGAAGCCAGGCACGCTGACCACTAGACCACGGAGGCGTATAACTTTGAGAGTGATACAGGCTAAATGAACTTAATTATAATGCTTTTGAAAGTCACTTAATCTGACTTCATATATATAATAAAAACTTCTTTACTAATATAATTAAAGAAAGAACTGCTGGTATACATGAACACAATCACAACTTAAATTGTAAAAAAAGGGGAGAAATTATCTGATTCTAAAAATTAACTGCAGGACAATATGGCTGAGCTTATTATACACTTAATAAAATGTAAAGCATATAGCACCGTGGTGTGTACTATTTGCAGCAATTCTTCACAGTCTGCTATTAAACATCTTTTTATATGTTATTTCCAATAGAAAACAATTAAATAAATTGCAAATACAAAACATGTTTGAAGAAAGCAAAAGAGACCTTTAATGATGCATAAGAAATACAGAATTTCATGCCCTGCAATATTCAACAAAGTCCTGGAAAGCTCCAGCTATTGCAGTCATTCTGGTTGAAACTATTCAAGGAAATCTACACATTTCTGCAAACTATCCAGTAATATATGCTTGGTCTTGCTTCTTCAGAATCTTTTATCTTGTGTCTCCTGCCTGGAAGTTTAAGGGTCCGACGCTGGACCACTGCTGGGACATATGGGCTGCCAGGTGTTGTAGCACCCACTACACTTACAGGTGACACTCAGTCTCCTATAAAAGGAAAGTTATTTGCTTGGTCATCATGACCAGGATCATAAAAGAGAGAGAGAGAGAGAGAGAGAGAGAGAGAGAGAGAGAGAGAGAGAGAGAGAGAGAGAGAGAGAGAGAGAGAGAGAGAGAGAGAGAGAGAGAGAGAGAGAGAGAGAGAGAGAGAGAGAGAGAGAGAGAGAGAGAGAGAGAGAGAGAGAGAGAGAGAGAGAGAGAAGAGAGAGAGAGAGAGAGAGAGAGAGAGAGAGAGAGCAATGAAGTAAAAAGTTTACATAGTTAATAAACTTAATCTGTGGAAATGAAGAAAACAAAGAAATACAATGACTAAGTTATAATAGTGAATTTAAAGTATCTATGTTTTAATAGGAAGTTATAGTAGTTTATCTCAAGCACTATGAAAGAGCTTTTTACTGATTGTTATTGCACTTATAGTAGAGCGACAGTGTTTTAAGCCATAATACAGCAAGCTGCTCTTTGGAAAGTATGCCGTTTTATCCACTTCCCAATATCTGAGCAGCTGACAATGTCTGAGCTCCACTCCTAATCCTAGCCACATTACTGGGCAGTGCCCTGGTGGCAGAAGTGGCAAATCTTAATGACTGATAAGTTTGTTAAGCTCTGCTGCTCAGTAAATGGCCTCACCTCCATGAAAATACTGAAATAACATCACGTACTGAAGTGTGTGTGGCCCCATATCCTTCCCCCTCCATGGTGAGATAACTTGGTGCATGCAAGTATATTACACTTTTACCTACAGAGGAGGTCAAAACAGGGTAATGAGACTGATCATGGACAACTTGGAGGACAAAGTCATGGCTAAGAACTGACAGAAAGACACGTTTATAGCGTTACCTAAAGGATACCTTCATGCAGGTTAACAAAAACGTTTCACTCACTAGCACGTTTTAACAACAATATACCAAGTTGACTCTTCACATGATAAGTGATTGGCTTACCTGAACTTCCTCACTTCATCTCCGTACTCCCGGTGGGGCAGACAACATCGTCTGCCTCTGTCACAGACATCGCCTGCCTCTGTCGATTTGTCAAGATCGGTAGAGTAATTGAGTCGGATCAGGACGCTAGTATTCTCCAAGGTGAACTCAACAGATTATATGACTGGGCGGATAAATGGCAGATGGAGTTCAATGTAGGGAAGTGCAGTATTCTGAGTGTAGGTAGGAACAACCCCTCACATAACTATTGCTTAAATGACACTCTCATAAGTAGGTCTGGGTGCGAGAGGGATTTAGGGGTCTTAGTGAGCTCTGATCTCCGTCCAAGGGCACAATGCATTCAAGCTAGAAATCGAGCTAATAGGGTACTGGGATTTATTTCAAGGAGCGTAAGCAACAGAAGCGCCGAAGTCTTCCTCAAACAATATTTAGTATTAGTTAGACCTCATCTTGACTATGCGGTTCAGTTCTGGTCACCCTACTATAGAATGGATATCAAAATGTTAGAATCGGTGCAGAGGAGGATGACTAAGATGATTCAGGGGTTGAGAAACTTGCCATACGAGGAAAGACTCAAACAGTTAAACTTGCATTCTCTAGAAAGGCGAAGGGTGCGTGGAGACATGATCGAGGTTTATAAATGGATGAAGGGCTTTAATAAGGGAGACATTCATAAGGTTTTGTTGGTAAGAGAACCGGGTAGGACACGAAGTAACGGGTTTAAACTGGATAAATTCAGATTCAACAGGGACATAGGCAAAAATTGGTTTACTAACAGGGTGGTGGATGAGTGGAATAGGCTTAGCAGTCATGTGGTGAGTGCCAATACAATTGTCACATTCAAAAATAGACTAGATAAATTCATGGACAGCGATATTAGGTGGGGTTAGATTCACGGGAGCTTAGGGTCAAAGGAGCTGCCTCGTACAGGCCTACCGGCCTCTTGCAGACTCCTGCGTTCTTATGTTCTTATGTTCTGTCACGGGCCACGTGCTGCACTGGTGTTGAAGTTCCTGTGATTGGCTACTGTCTCTTGAGTACGTATGTATCGAGCGCTGCCATTGGTTGAACGAAATATGTCAACAACACACTACGCCGTCTGTCGGCGGGAGTGTGAAACAGCGTTAAGGCAGGAAAATCTAAACATGGCGGACTTAAGATTTTTTTGTGAATCGCAAGATACGACATTCTTATTTCCGCCATACTGGATCCACTTAAGATTGTCGTATCTGCGAGGCGTTAGTGAATCTGGGCCGCACTTCAACTAGTCTGTGAAATCTGAGTGGCTTACTTTTCTGTGTAGCAAAGTGCAATCTTTCACGACGAATGTAAAACAGGACATCACGTAACTTCCCTGGCGTCCCTTCCTCTCTCCCTCCCTTCCTCTCAGCTGCCACTCACCTCTCTCTCCTCCACGCCTATTGTTCACCGTTCGTTTGATACAGATTTGTTTTTTGTATTCTTTTATTCATGAATATTTTGTTTTTTCTTGCTTCGCGGGTCTTCTTGGTGGACCGAGCTCCGCGAGGAAAAACTCTGTGGCCAGCCGCCCCTTCCGTGGCCTGCCACGGGAATGTCCTGTCGAGGCGCCCGGCTGACCCCGCATCTGTTTTTTCTTCTTGTTTTTAGTCCTTGGTTTTGAGCGCCTCTCCGTCTGATAAGTGACGCTCGACCAACCACACTGACGTTGTTTGATGGCTTTTTGTCGCCCCCATAACTTGGTGATAATAAATTTAAGTCAAGAGCTAAGCGTGCACACACACACACACACACACACACACACACACACACACACACACACACACACACACACACACACACACACACACACACACATTACCCAGAGATCGACGATAATGAGCACTTGCCCTCGTCGGTAGGGTACCTGCTGGCGAAAGCGAGTCCAACTCGTGATCAGGCCGTGGTGAATTACACACACACACACACACACACACACACACCACGTCTCAAAGGTACCCTCTCCCTTAATCGCCACCCACATCCGTCTTTTTCACTCTCCTGTCTCCCTCCCCGCCACCTCTCGCCTCTTCCTCGCCCCTTGTGATGTGAGCGGGAAGCGTAGAATGGATTTGTTCAAGCACAATACCGAGTCGTCCCCGGCCATTACTTGCAGTGTGTGAAGGGGAAGGAAAAGGTGACGAGACAATAGAGGAAGACCCATCAGGGGGTGCGCGGGGGCAGGGAGGGTTGCGAGAGGTGAATGCCGGGAGGAGGAAGCCCGGAGGCGAGAGGAAAGATGTCGCCATGATGAAGGGAAAAAGTAAATGATAATTGTGAGCGAGTGAGTGGTGGTGAGAGTCAAGGGGGAGGGGAAGGCACTCTGCAGCGTGGAAGGCGGAAGAGACGGAGAGAGAGAAAGGTGAAATAGATGGCAATATGGAGCTGAATGTGTTATGCGGAATGGAAGGAGGGAGAGAGAAAGAGAATAATATGTCAAGAGTTGATTCGGGGGCGCGTTGGCACTCCTTTGCATTGTTGTCTATGCCTCTGGGCCACTCCCTCGTGAAAAAGAAACAAAGAAAATGTAGTTAGGGTATGGAGAGCTAAAGAAAATACAGAATAAATCGAGAAAGAAATGAAAGAATAAATAAAAAAAGGAAATAACATGGAGGTTTTATATACATACATATATATATATATATATATATATATATATATATATATATATATATATATATATATATATATATATATATATATATATATATATATATATATATATATATATATATAAAACCAACTTCGAGAGGAAAATAAAGGGAAGGAAGGAATTACGAAAGAAAGAAAAGGAAAGGACAGAATATATATATATATATATATATATATATATATATATATATATATATATCTATATATATATATATATATATATATATATATATCATCAACCTAATACATGACGTTTTAACTTGCTTTACGCCGGGAGAAACAATCGTCGCTGCGTCACATAAATATAGATAATAACGCCGATTATCAAAATTGACACGAAAATTACGCGAAATTCGTCATACACTTTAACTTTCTTGTATGACATTCACAGTAAAACTCCTCTTATTTGCTACTCATTTCTACTTTCTGTAGAGGAGTAGTGATTACCAGTCTTTTTATTTATTTATTGCTTTTTTTTAATTTTTGCCCTGGAGCTGCTTCCTTTACTGTAATAAAAAGTCTGTACATTCGAATTATGATGTATTGTCAATAAATCCATATATATGCATGTTCGTGGAAGGGTGCACCTATAGCATCTAGGGTGGATCACATTTATTAGGGCGGTAGTGTCAAACCCTTCCACCCCTCACAGCAAATAATTATAAAGGCCAAATAGTAAATCAGTCCGGTTCTAATAAGTATTTTTCAGGTTCATGGTACAGGAGAATGGTCAAACTATCACCAGGGTCATAAAACTACCACCTAGAAATGCTCAAAACTCCTACTAAAGCCTAGCGAAGTATATGTGTTTGGGCGACGAAATGTTTAAGAATATGGCCCTATTAGTGTGCACGGCGTTGTGGGCCAGACGTGTTGCAAGGGAGAGCGTGGGCGCGCGGCAGGGCTGGTGGTGTAAGCTTCTGGTGATGCTGATGGGGAGGGATTGAGAGAGGGAGGATGGGAGAGGTATTATTGACAGGGAGGTGAGGCTGGGGGTATAAGCTAAGCACGAGAGTAAGGAGGGTAGGGAGAGGTGTTACCGAGAGTGTGTATAGAGAAAGGTGTTGCGAGGGAGTAAGGAAAAGTGTTGTCAGGGGAGGACTATAGAGAGAGGTGTTGGTGGTGGGGGTTGGGAGGGGTTGAAGGATAGTGCGAAAGAGAGGTGTTTTGTGGAGGAAGCTGAAGGTGTGTGTGTGTGTGTGTGTGTGTGTGTGTGTGTGTGTGTGTGTGTGTGTGTGTGTGTGTGTGTAATAATAATAATAATAATAATAATAATAATAATAATAATAATAATAATAATAATAATAATAATGGATCTATTCTTAACGCACGCACACACACACAAAAAAAAACACTCACACAGTCATTCTTTGTCTGTCTGTCTGTCTGTCTGCCTGTATCTCTGTCTGTCTCTATATGTCTCTCTGTGTCTGTCTGTCTGTCTGTCTGTGTCTATATGTCTCTGTCTTTCTATTTGTTTGTCTGTCTGTCTGTCTGTCTGTCTGTCTGTCTTTGTGTCTGTCTATCTGTCTGTTTGTCTATCTCTCTATATGTCTGTCTGTCTGTCTATCTGCCTGTATCTCTGTCTGTCTCTATATGTCTGTCTGTCTGTCTTTGTGTCTGTCTGTCTTTGTGTCTGTCTATCTGTCTGTTTGTCTATCTCTCTATATGTCTGTCTGTCTGTCCGTCTACCTATCTGCCTGTCTGTCTATCTATCTCCATATATCTATCTGTCTGTCTGTCTGTCTATCTATTTATTCATATACCTAACTGTCTGTCGTGTCGTGACGGCGTGGGCAGTCATTCAAGCCAGGTGTGTTATGGTTCCATTGTCTCCTCGCTCAGGTATTGAAGTGGCTAATGGGCCGAGGCACCAGCAGGTCGTTCGTTTGGGTGCGTCTCTGCTGATTTCCACTTCACGGTTGATGATAGTGGTGGTAGGATGACGACGACGATGATGATGATGATGATGATGATTTGTCTATAACCGAAGACTTACATTAACTTCCTTTACCTTTATCTTACATCGGTTCCAAATGACCTTGAGAGTGAAAGCGAAAACAAAGGTATCAGCCGAGAGAAACTTTACTCAGTGTTCAAATGTAACGTGACCTTGGCGTTTCGTTCCGCGGCACTGTTTCCTTTCCTTTTGGCGGCGGAGAGCAGTGGTCACGGGTGGTCACGGTGGCTTGCGGACGACCCTCTCGGTGGCGGCGGAGAGAGCCCGAGAACGAAGGTGTCACGCGCAACCTTGAGGGACATTGAGGTTACGACCTCACAATGGTTCCTTCACAG
>NC_066511.1:6476711-6485274 GCF_024679095.1 Eriocheir sinensis
TAGTAGTAGTAGAAGTAATAGTACGACGACGACGACGACGACGACGTAGTAGTAGTAGTAGTAGTAGTAGTAGTAGTAGTAGTAGTAGTAGTAGTAGTAGTAGAGGTAATAGTACGACGACGACGACGACGTAGTAGTAGTAGTAGTAGTAGTAGTAGTAGTAGTAGAGGTAATAGTACGACGACGACGACGACGTAGTAGTAGTAGTAGTAGTAGTAGTAGTAGTAGTAGAGGTAATAGTACGACGACGACGACGACGACGACGTAGTAGTAGTAGTAGTAGTAGTAGTAGTAGTAGTAGTAGTAGAGGTAATAGTACGACGACGACGACGACGTAGTAGTAGTAGTAGTAGTAGAAGTAGTAGTAGTACGTAGTGGTAGTAGGAAACCGTCCAAGTGAATTAAGAACGAGTTCCGGGGGGCAGCATGAGCCAAGAGAAGATGGAGCCACTATAAACACTTGCCTGCGCCATGACGGGCTGGGGCCGAACACCATCCAGACCCCTCAAGCAAGTCTACCGGCGTTATAGGCGTAGACGTAAAAAAAAAAAAAAAAAAGTAGCAGTAGTAGTAGTAGTAGTAGTAGTAGTAGTAGTAGAAGTAGTAGTAGTACGTAGTGGTAGTAGGAAACCGTCCAAGTGAATTAAGAACGAGTTCCGGGGGGCAGCATGAGCCAAGAGAAGATGGAGCCACTATAAACACTTGCCTGCGCCATGACGGGCTGGGGCCGAACACCATCCAGACCCCTCAAGCAAGTCTACCGGCGTTATAGGCGTAGACGTAAAAAAAAAAAAAAAAGTAGCAGTAGTAGTAGTAGTAGTAGTAGTAGTAGTAATAGTAGCAGCAGCAGCAGCAGCAGCAGTAGTAGTAGTAGTAGTAGTAGTAGTAGTAGTAGTAGCAGCAGCAGCTGTAGTAGTAGTAGTAGTAGTTGCTCTGAGATATGGCTGGCCGATTGAGGGGCTGCCTGCTCTCTGTGCATGTGGATCACCGAATGATATCTCACACCATGACATGCAAGAAGGTAGGCTTCGTCTGTATCCGACACGATGAGGTGAGGGATCTGACAGCCAGCATACTCGGGGAGGTATGCCAAGACGTCACTACTGAGCCGGCACTGCTCCCCCTGGACGGAGAACATCTTAGATACAGGACGGCCAATACTTCACATGAGGCAGGGGTTGATGTAAGTGCCCGTGGATTCTGGGTGCGCGGACAGAGGGTATTCATGGACATCCGCATAATCAACCCAATGGCTGCTTGTTACCGTGAGCTGCCCCTGGAAGCTGCCCACCAAAGGAACGAGCAGTAGAAGACAAGGGCATACGGTGAAAAAATACAGTATGTGGATCAGGGCAGCTTCACCCCCCTCGTCTTCACCACATCCGGGGGGATGGGTCCCAGGGCCCGATGCTTCTACGCACGACTCGCGGAACTGGTCTCAGAATAGAAGTATCAGCCAAGGAGCCACGTTGTCGCCTGGATGAGGTGTCGCCTCTCGTTCTCCCTGCTCTGGCCCAAAAGCCACTAACATTTATAATATGGACTATGAGGCCACAGTGGTAGAGAGTGACATTAGGGTGGGTCGGGAGTGACATGAGTAGGGAAGGAAAGGGAGATCTAGACGCAATAGATGATAAGGTGTTATGAATAGATTTAGTGCTAAGTAGTATTAGTGATATGGTTGGATGCCACAGTCATTAGCGAACAGAGTTGGGGCTAATGACCCCCAAGCTATGGAGCCCTCCATGATCATGTGTCGGGAAAATAAACATGGGTGGAGGTATCTTTTATGTAGAAGTAGTAGTAGTAGTGGTAGGGCTCTGTCCTATCACCCACTCTCTTCCTGTTATTCATCAATGATCTTCTTTCCATAACAAACTGTCCTGTCCACTCATACGCGGACGACTCCACTCTGCATTATTCAACTTCAATAGAAGACCCTCTCAACAGGAAGTACACGACTCCAGACTGGAGGCTGCAGAACGCTTAACCTCAGATCTTGCTATCATTTATGATTGGGGCAGAAGGAACTTGGTGTTATCAATGCCTCATAAACTCAATTTCTCCACCTCTCAACTCGACACAATCTTCGAAACACCTGTCCCCATGTTCTTCGACAACACGCAGCTCTCACCTTCATTTACAATAACATTCTCGATCTATCCTTAACTCAAAATCTTAACTGGGAACTACATATCTCCTCTCTTGCCAAATCAGCTTCTTCGAGGTTGGGCGTTCTGTATCGTCTCCGCCAGTTCTTCTCCCCCGCGCAGTTGCTATCCATATACAGGGGCCTTGTCGGGCCTCGTATGGAGTATGCATCTCACGTGTGGGGGGGCTCTACTCACACAGCTCTTCTGGACAGAGTGGAGTCTAAGGCTCTTTGTCTCATCAGCTCTCCTCCTCCTACTGATAGCCTTCTGCCTCTTAAATTCCGCCGCGATGTTGCCTCTCTTTATATCTTCTATCGATATTTCCACGCTGACTGCTCTTCTGAACTTGCTAACTGCATGCCCTCCCCCCCTCCCGCGGCCCCGCTGCACACGACTTTCTACTCATGCTCATCCCTACACTGTCCAAACCCCTTTTGCAAGAGTTAACCAGCATCTCCACTCTTTCATCCCTCACGCTGATAAACTCTGGAACAATCTTCCTTCATCTGTATCTCCTCCTGCCTACGACTTGAACTCTTTCAAGAGGAGGGTATCAGGACACCTCTCCTCCCGAAATTGATCTTTCTTTCGGCCACCTCTTTTAATTCTTTTTGGGGAGCAGCAAGTAGCGGGCTTTTTTTTATTATTGTTTTCTTTTTTTGTGCCCTTGAGCTGCCTCCTTTGTTGTAAAAAAAGAAAAAGTAGTAGTAGTAGTAGTAGTAGTAGTAATGAGGATAGCAATAACAACAACAACAATAGCAACAATGATAATGATTGAAATAATAATAATAGTAATGATAATAATAATATAATAATAATAATAATAATAATAATAATAATAATAATAATAATAATAATAATAATAATAATAATAATAATAATAATAATAATAATAATAATAATAATAATAATAATAATAATAATAATAATAATAATAATAAAAATAATAATAATAATAATAATAATGATAATAATGATAATCGTAATAATAATGATGACAGTTATAATGACATAGCCCAGCCAGTAATCAGAGGCGCGGAAGATAATATCCAAATAATGGCAGCCATTTACGCCGGTTCATTGAAACAACGAAAAAGTAAAAAGACCTTTATTTTTAAGTACTTTTGAAAAGTTGTTTAAAATTCGAAATCTGCAATCAGTCCATTCATCACTGAGGTAACACAACCTCCCCTTCGTAGCAACTCCTAAACCTAAGGAATGACGGAACACTTCGTCTTGCTTACTCCGTAAAAAATGACATCGAACAGGATATATTCTTTTTATATCCAAGGTAAAGACGTTTTCGATAGTTCACATCACATGAATTTTACTGGATTTTGTGAGTAGGAAAAACTCAGTTTAAACTTTCACTTGAAATCCTCGTCCTTATTCACAAGAAAGTTTGCTTAGACATTTACACAAAACTAAGAAATTAGTAGACTAGAAGACGTCTCAGTGTATCGCTGCGAATCTCTCCTGCTGCCTGTGTTCACCTTGCGGCGCGCACGGGGCAAGCTGAGCCTCAGAGAGCAGGGGAGGGGCAGGGCGACAAGGGGGCAGAGAGATAATACATTTACTTGGCCTTTGATCTTCCTCCTTCAGCTCACGTGACGACTCATCACGTTGATAGATATCCCTACAGCTAAATCTTCCTTGTAACAATCCGCTAAAACGCAGTTTAGTGTTACCTATGTCCCCAAGGCTTATATCTATATAGACATGCTGTGGGGCGTCAGAATATTAGTAAGACGCAGTTGTTCAATCTTCAAGGACACCAACTGGCACTTGTTGGTTTAGTCACAGTCCTGGCGAGGCGGGAGGGCGCGGGTTAGTGGTGAGCGTGCATGAAAACGCTGAGCAGGATGAGGGTCGCGATGCCGCAGCAGATGCACGCCACCTTCCCCAGGATGAGACAGATCTCCGTGCTGGGCTTGGCCTTGGGTGACTGTGCTTGGTGACTGTGATGATGAAACTCCTTTGCCAACACCTCGATGAAGATGACGTGGATGAAGATGCCTCGGTGGAAATACAGAAAGATTAATTGTGGCTCGTGGGAGAAATATACGCTATATAGATTAACACATTTATTGCTAATTTACTTTCGTAATACTAATTCTGAATATTTTACACCCTCTTATGTGTACTATTTTATATCCTGAGTCACTATGTTAGATGATGTTAGATAATTATTAAGAAATGTATTTCTTAGCTGTGTACATGCGCGCCATGAGCATTTGCATAATAAGTATAAGCTCCTTATCTCACGTTCTACGTAAAAAACGTCACCTACCTGTGGCAAAGGCCTCGAGCACTGCGGACACGATCTCCCTGTTGCCTGAAGGGGTCGTCTGCAGCCCCACCCCGGCGGCGATGCCCAGTGGGATGGTGGAGGTGAAGATGATCACATACACCACCCGGGTCCACCGCGTCAGCCCATGGTCATTGCTGACCTGCCGCAAAAATATAATATATTTGATCAAGATACACGAATTTGAAATAAAAACTTACCTATTTTTTTATCAATCTTGAACGTGAGGGTGAAATACGCTGATTTAAAACTTGTGAGGAATGAATGAATTATTTACCTCCATGCCAAAGGAAAAAGCCATTACGACCTCATGCACCAACACAGCGACCGAAAACTCGAGGACTTTCTCTTTCTGTGTCTGGAGGCCCACTGCCATGCCCTCGAAGAGTGAGTGGACGCCCAGCGCCAGTAGGAAGATGATGGAGGAGGGCACGCCATGACCTGCAACGCGGGGAGGTCATGCATATCGGGGTGTGGATGAAGATGTGAAAAAGATGACCAGTTATCACCCGATACAGGCCAACTGACGCAGTGTCTCACCGGCGTGTTCGCTGTGTTGGCTGCAAGACTCCTTGTCGTAGCCCGGCGGTGGGGCACCGTTAGCGTCAGTGTCGAGGGCGTTCTGGGTGGAGGCTAGGTCCGCGGCGGGCTTGGCCAGGAGGGTGCGGGAAGCGGCGGTGGTGACTCGCCTAGCCCGCCGCCCCTCCTCTATCGCATGTACCTGCAGGGTGACACATGGGGCTGGTTGTGTGCCTTGTTCTTATCAGTATCTTTGAGGAGATCGATAACCTCCTTATTGTATAAGATACAGTACTCAATCTATCAATACGCTTTTGTACACACACACACACACACACACACACACACACACACACACACACACACACACACACACACACACACACACACACACACCAGTATAACCAAACAGTCCGGAGTGAAAACAATGATTAAAAGTTTACCAATTTGTCAATGGTGAATATGATGAGGAAGCCGCAGATGACGACGAAGAAGCCCCAAGGGAACTCAGCGAAGGCCTCCCAGCTCTCGTCAGTGTGGCCCAGCTCCTGGGGGAGGAAACGTAATCAGCATAGGATTAGGACGGAGGGATGGTTGAGTGTATTGAATATGAACGTACGTAGAATGTCTGAATATAGATAACGATTAGTTGTGTGTCGCGGTGCAGTGTATAATAATGGTAGATATTTGATATTAATCTCTGCTTTATCTCTTATTGGCATACTGTTCGTTAGCGTCCCTTGTGGGATGTTACTGTGAGTAATGGGCAGCACAGGCGGCGCGTGCCACATGACCCTGGAGGGGATGGGCTGAGCAGGGAACAGTGTCAGATCGTTTTGAAAGACAGTGAAAGCAGAAGTCACTCACGATGCACGAATATGGTATAATTGAAATACCTCTCTCTCTCTCTCTCTCTCTCTCTCTCTCTCTCTCTCTCTCTCTCTCTCTCTCTCTCTCTCTCTCTCTCTCTCTCAAACGTGACTAATGTTAGTCTCGTGTGTGAACTTCTCAATCCGTGTGGGTAGTCGACCGTTTAGCGTCGGGACGGTTGTTTGTTATTGTGTTCTTGATTAATATTAAAGACAACCTAATTATAAGCATGATATCTGTACGAACTGTTATATATATGTTTTACTACGTGCTTCTAACTCTCCACTGCCACGACAAGGCTTCGGTCACCGCCGTCTCGGACACTTCTTGCATAATATCCACATTGGGTATTCACAATATGTGCACACTCGGAAAAACTCGGTAAAGATAATT
Source organism: Eriocheir sinensis (assembly GCF_024679095.1). Lineage (NCBI taxonomy): Eukaryota > Metazoa > Arthropoda > Malacostraca > Decapoda > Varunidae > Eriocheir > Eriocheir sinensis. The sequence goes on from NC_066511.1 coordinate 6,482,955, forward strand.
CATGCACACCTGGGTTTGTCCTAACTATTAATTCTGGAATAATGCTGAGTGACTGAAAAATATGCCGATCACATAATTACATTTTATGAGTGATACTCGGTCGTTCCGTTTATGTACCTTTTATGAAAAAAATTAACGTGATACCATGAGTGGGCGTGAGTTAACGAATTAGAACAACACAGAAAACCTTTTTTTCTGTTCTTATTCACGCTACTAACACACACAAAAACAAACAAACAAATAAACTTTGATTTAAAGAAGCATAACTTGTATTTATCAATAGCGAAAAAGTTTTGAGATAATTTTCAAGAAATGCTGCAAAATATCAACTAAGATATCCTAAGATTAAATGGAGCCGAAGAAATACAAGACACGTGTGAAAATTAATTTATCCAAAAGCGTGTCATTGCAGTAATGATGACGACCACTGAATGACCGTACGTTGGAGTACAAAGTCGGGTCGAATGGGATGAGTGGCCGGGCACTTCAGCGAGTGAACTACCCATTGATCTGAACATCCCGTTTGTTACCACCGCTCTGAAGTGCAAGGGTAGCATATGCATGTCATGATACCTCGCAGTCTTCAAATAAAGAATAAACTTTTTAGTAGGCTGTGTTAGCACGTGCCCCCTCATGCTGATTGCGTCAGCTTCTTACCTCGAGAAAGTGGTGAAACTTGCGGTCCGCGGCTGGAAGAAGCCCCATGAAGCACACGAAGATGAACACTCCTGCCCCGAAGCATGATGCGCACGAGAGGATTCGGTTTCTGACTACTGCTCGAGACACTAGTTTCTTGGACACCACGTCCCCGAGCAGCACCGGCGCCAGGCCCACCCCTGTCGTCAAGAGGAAGATGATTCCCATGAAGAGAAACTGTAGCGTGGACACCTCCATCCCCAAGGCGACCCTCGACCGCCGCCTAATATCAGTAATGTCAGCCTGTGGATGCTGGAGCGCTGCGCCTCGTTACGCAAGGGTGCTGTAACGATTTAACCTTCACGACTGTAAATAACGCTCGACTGTTGCACTGAAGTATCGCTCACACACCTCACATGTCCACCAAGACCCACTGAATGCCCTGTCCTGGGAAGTCAACATTAGCGCCGGGGAAGAAGGATCTACGTCTGGCACCGACCCGCTCAGCTGGCTAACTGATGGGCACTTAGTGTAGTGTGCCCACCCGTCACCTCGCATCCCTCCCTCCCTATAGAGTATAGACGGTACTCCGGTCTTCCCACCTGTTGATTCCGCATGAGTAGTGAGTAACGACCTAGACACATAAAACAACCTTTTGGGAGCAAGATACAAATGTAAAATGTTTCACATGGCACCACACTTGGGGGGCTCGATGGTGACATATCACCTGCGTCAGATCTTGAGTGTGTGGTGTGTACGCGTGTCCTTGGCGGCACGTCCGTGCTTCTTGTGCACGCCCTGTACCGACTTCTCTGAAACTCCTTGGCTACCACATGGAAAGAACCACAGACTAAGACACAGGTTTCGACTGCAGAAATAACTAATTTGCCTCCAGATCTACATAAGTGACATCTCTCCCTCCTAGAGGAAGGAAAGAAGAGAAGGGAAAGGATTAAATAAAATAATGATAATAAAAATAATTAAGACTGACGCACGGAGACTTACAGGAAAGTGAAGATGAAGGGAAGTGCCATCCACACGGCACGGCAGCGGGCCGTGTGGCCACTCTGGGCCCCGCGTGACCCAGCACTCTGGTGACCCTCAGCTGGCACACTGGTGGCACACTGCTCATCATGGTGGCGTGACAAACATTCGCGCTATACTTCACTGGCATCCATCGTAACCTCGCATACAGCCTCCGGCAGTTTTTATATTTTTACGTTCTGACCTACTTTTGCCCAAAAATATCTTCCTTGACACTCTACAAATCCTCTTTTAGCAGCCTAGACTAGTAGCACCAATAGTGGAATTATCATTACTAGTAGAGTTTCTTAGTCTTTAGTCGTATGAGTGCTCGTGGTGTTTAATTTGTTGACCACACTTTTCTTCAGCATAAAGCAAACATGCATACAAATGTTAATGAGCGGTTTGTTTTTACAAATGTTTCTGTGTGTATGATGGCCAAGGAGTGAGTGCCAACACTCCGGCAACTGCCACCACTGAGACGAGTCGCCACCACCCGCACAGGCCTGACACACACGACAGAGAACCAAGTAGTAATAATTGCGTCTTCCTGCCGCCCGACTCGTTGAGGGGCTGCTCCCCTCATTCCGGCTGGTGCTCCCGCCGCCCCAAACTGTTCACCTACTAGATATTTTCAAGCTCCTTTAGTGCTGATGGCAGG
>NC_066511.1:6485374-6495374 GCF_024679095.1 Eriocheir sinensis
TAATCTTAAGGTTCTCTTAACTTTGATAGAATAATTTCAATAAAGATATTTTTCCCCAGGGAATGCGGTTTTCCTGTGTTACCTGTCCTTACGTCTTTCCAATTAAGAAACGTGTATCATACAAGATATATCCCAAACTGAAGGCCCTGGATGATGTCCTTGGAGGGGCTGATGCATGGAAGAATGTTGACTCCACTGATGAGCCATGCCCCAAGTGTGCCCACCCGAGAGCTTACTTCATGCAGGTGCAGACAAGATCAGCTGATGAGCCAATGACGCTCTTCTACAAGTGTTGTTCACCAGCATGTGGTCACCGTTGGAAAGAGTAGAACTTGACTTAAATATATCAGTGATATGTGTTGAACTTTGATGAAAATATGTTACTAGTAGATTCTTGCAGTATATTGTAATTTTTTATGAAGTGGTTAGCTCTGTTTCATAGATCTGCTCAGTGCATGAGTAGTGCTGCAGTGAATAGGCTGGCTATTAACTCTCCAATGAATAATGTGGTGCAAATATTGGAGGGGCCCTCAGTCGCCTGTCATGCCAAGAAAGCTGCTGCTGCATTGATCTCTGGCCAAGTAATTGCACTACCAACAGATACTCTCTATGGAATTGCAGCTTTAGCCCAGAATAATTTGGCTGTGGAAAATATATACAAGATCAAAAAGCGTAATTCAACCAAGCCTCTTGCTATATGTGTGGCAGAGGTGGCAGATGTGTACCATTGGGGAAAGGTCACTATACCTCACTCACTTCTTAATTCTCTCTTACCTGGCCCAGTTACATTAGTGTTCCAGCGCACTCCTCAGCTCAACCCTGCTCTGAATCCTGGAACTGACTTAGTAGGTATACGTATACCTGATGAAGAATTTATTAGAACAGTGGTTAAGTACTGTGGTACACCTATAGCTCTTACAAGTGCCAATATAAGCACAAAGGAGAGTCCTCTTTGTGTGGAAGAATTTAGTGAACTCTGGGGTAAGCTTCACTCTGTTTATGACACTGGCCGTATTGGTGAGCAAACAGACTGCAGAGAAGGGTCCACAATAATTGATCTCTCTCAGACTGGATCATACAGACTCATTCGCAGAGGTATTGCTTACAAGCGCACTGTCCAAGTTTTACAGGAGTATAATCTGTCCTTAGTAGATTGATTATTCCAAATTTCTTTCTCGATATAACATTTGAAGGCGCCATGTTTGCTCACCGAATCAAGCGTGAAAAACGAGAGGCTGCCATCTGTGTTTCCTTGGTCACTAGACTCAAGGAAGCCGTGCAAAGTGTACTGCAGCCTGGTGGGACCACAAGGGATTATGGACCAAGATATTCATCACAAGCATGTTATGGACCAGTCCTGGGGCATTCAGACAATACTAATGTTCTCTGCAATGTTCTGGAGGCAATCTTCATCCATGGACTGAGGGATTCCTTTGGTGAGAAGATGTCTGTTCTTCTTGGTGCTGACCCGGACCGGATGCCAGTCCCTAACTTCTGGCCAGTTGTCTTGATCATCAGTCATAGGGACCTCATTGAACAGGTGAGCACTTATCAGTATAATGTCACATCCCTACAGCTTGTAGGTCAATAATTTTGGGACATCCTGGATATGCAACAAGGGAGGGTGACCTATAGGTTGGTATTATAAGACACTTTCGCTTCTCACATCAGCCATTTCTAAATGTCCAAGAGGGGATCATTCGTGTTTTAATGAGTGTTTCTTTAAGTTCATGGTACAGAAGAAGGGTCAAACTACCACCAGGGTCATTAAACTACTACTGGAAATGCTCAAAACTCCTATGAATGCCTTGTCAAATATGTGAACTTGGACGACAAAATGTTTAATAATATGACCCATAGTGCCTTTATAGTATGAAGGATGTGTAGAATAATGCAGTGCTTAGCAGCATTTCTACCTGAGCTGTCTCCTTTAATGTAAACTAATAATGTATATATATTTACTAGGAATCATCTTTATGTAATAACTTGGTGTGGTTAACCCTTTACATAGTGAGATATCAGTTGGGGAGCATGGTCTCTGATGGTTGAGGTAGAGAAGTCCTTTATCAAAGTCATTAATTTGTTGTTGTATATGTACAAGCTTTTATAATTGTTGTGTCTCTCTGAACAGATTGGTGAGTTATCCTTCATCAGTAGTGAGGTGGGGAGGAGTCGAGCTTGGGTGCGTTTGGCTCTCAACCATGGCCAAATCCATAGCTACCTGAGTGTACTGCTGCAGGACTCTCACACTCTAAAGGACTATTACAAGTGAGTTTTGTGTAGATATCTGTATATAGTACTAAGAATATGTCACTTGCAACCATGTAGTAGGATTTTGCCAACAACGTTTAACAGATGCCTGAAAAAGTCACTTTCTGAGTCTACAGAGGAAATAGAGGAATACCAAAGAAGAATGGAAATGTCATTGCTAGGATCACTATAATGGATAAGGAAGACTACATTAATAAGAGAATAGAGAAAAATAGATGACAAAAGAAAAAGGCAATGGAAATCAAGAAATTGTAGTTGTCAGAACATTATGTAGAAGAGTGAAAACAGATGGACATAAAGTGACAGACTGGGATATAGCTGATATAAAGCAGCTCCTTATGTTTTTATGTTAATATTTTGCATGTTCTGTGCACAACTATGAGGCAGTGTATGCATTTCAATGGTCAGTCCAATCCACTAATGACTTAAAGCATTTTCTTGCCTCTGAAGGCAAAGCCTCTTCAACTTATTTATAAAAAAAGCATAATCTATAAAGGAAATAGGAAAGAAGCATGACATAAGAATGTAGAAGTCTGCAAGAGACCGGTAGGCCTGTACAAGGCAGCTCCTTTGAACCTAAGCTCCCGTGAATCTAACCCCACCTAATATCGCTGTCCATGAATTTATCTAATCTATTTTTGAATGTGACAATTGTATTGGCACTCACCACATGACTGCTCAGCCTATTCCACTCATCTGCCACTCTGTTAGTAAACCAATATTTGCCTATGTCCCTGTTGAATCTGAATTTATCCAGTTTAAACCCATTACTTCGTGTCCTACCCGGTTCTCTTACCAACATCCCCCTTATTAAAGCCCTTCATCCATTTATAAACCTCGATCATATCTCCACGCACCCTTCGCCTTTCTAGAGAATGCAAGTTTAACTGTTTGAGTCTTTCCTCGTATGGCAAGTTTCTTAACCCCTGAAGCATCTTAGTCATCCTCCTCTGCACCGATTCTAACATTTTGATATCCATTCTATAGTAAAGTGACCAGAATTGAACCGCATAATCAAAATGAGGTCTAACTAATGCTAAATATAGTTTGAGGAAGACTTCGGGGCTTCTGTTGCTCACGCTCCTTGAAATAAATCCCAGTTTGCTTGATTTCTAGCTTGAATGCATTGTGCCCTTGGACAGAGATTAGAGCTCACTAAGACCCCTAAATCCCTCTTGCACCCAGACCTGCTTATGAGTGTCATTTAAGGAATAGTTATGTGAGGGGTTGTTCCTACCTACAGTCAGAATACTGCACTTCCCTACATTGAACTCCATCTGCCATTTATCCGCCCAGTCATACAATCTGTTTAGTTCACCCTGGAGAATACTAGCATCCTGATCTGACTCAATTACTCTACCGATCTTGGTATCATCTGCAAACTTACTGACATCACTACTAATTCCTGTATCTGGCATCACTACGTTGATGTTGACAGTGAGTGTAAAGTAATGCTTGTGTGCTTTATTGGCAGGCCAACAGCTCTCCTGCGAGACTCTGAGAGAGCAGACATCATGCTGGGAGTGTTGCAGCCCTTATCATCCCTCACCTTCAACATGGCTACCAATGCTGCTGTGCTTAACACCTGGACACAGACACCATTGGTTTTAGCTGGGCTATGGACACCCAGCTTTCAGGTTAGATGAATATCCTAGAAGTTCAATATTAGCTAAAGAAAAATCTTTGTATCTAGTGAGATTTGTAATACCTCTTTGTAGAGGAATTACCATTCCCTTCCTCTATCATTTATATGGGGGACAGGAGTTATGGAATTTTGTCAGGATGACAGTTTAGTAGAGGAACCATTCTTTTACTGTATCATAATTTTTCAAAATGTTTGTAGTATATATACAGTACCCTCTCGAGGTTCGCGCTATCCGAGTTTCGTGATCCTTGAGTTTAGCAGTTAGTCCTAAATTCTTACCATCCCGACTTTCGCGCATTACTGCCCCGAGTTTCGCGTTGCTGTGACATGTATGGGTCGCGTCTACCTACCGTCGACGTCATTCGTGCTGCCTTAAAAAGGGGTGTCCAACCATTGGGGCTATGGGCAACCACGGTTGCCCGTATGCCCAACCGGAAGCGAGATGTTGGTTGTCGGTATGAATGGAAAACGGTTGTGATTATGAGCGTGGGTACGTGGGTACCTCACGGCTGCATGTAAACAAACAGACGAGGGCAGTGGCTGAGGAGTGAGGAGCAGTGGAAGATGGCCCACCAAGAGACTCGTAAAATGGACTGGCAGAGCTGCTTTGCTTACTACTTGATTAACAAGATAAGAAGACACCCCGTGCTGTGGAACCACAGTCCAAAACCCTTTTTCTCCAGTCAGTGAAAATTATAGAACTCTCGGTGTTGTTTTCCTCCTCCTCTTCTTCTTCTTCTTTTGACCTGTAACGCATGGCAGCGACGGTGAAAAGTAATAGTGGAAAATAGCAAAATCAGGGAAAGAAAAGGACAGAAAAACATCTAAGTTCAGGGTGAAGTGAATAAGTGCACACTGTGAAGTAACTAAGTGCATGTTGTGAAGTATAACAGTGTGGAGAAAGAGGACCTAAGAAGCGATACAAAGCGTTACAGGTCAAAAGAAGAAGAAGGTCCACTACACTGGTGCCGTTGTAAAGGCAATACCTCCGACACCATCACTTCACATTGCAGTGATGGTCGGGTCCACTACACTGGCCTGTGTTGTGAGAAATATCTCCCCGCTGAAATTAGTCATTTTGCTGTCCACTACGCATGCGTGTGGTGGGAATACACAGCATTAAAAGTATTAATTTGCCTGGTTTTGTTCTAGTTTGTCCTCTTGTAATCCTTGTGAGCAGTGAGGGAAATATGGAAACAGTAAGCTAGTTGAGCCTCTCTGCGAGCTATTTTGCGGCTGCGGCAGTGGTTTACGTTCAATAGGCATTAAAAAGTCAATCATGATATTAGTGATTTAATGATTTATAACAGAAAGAGTTAGCAGATTATATCATAACACAAAACTACCTAAAGCTATAGGTTTGTCCAACAGTCCCACGGGTGACCGCAAATCGACTGCCCTTACTTTAACAGACGACACCACGTCCACGTGGATCACAAGCGTGTTTTCAGAACTGTCAGCCAATTGTAAGGCAGCCGCCTTCAACTGCGGCTTCAAAATGACCTGTTCTCACTTCCCATTTTCTGCCTATTACCAAGGTACGTATTTTGAGATAACAAAGTAAAATCGAAAAAATTGTGATAACAAGGGAGTAAAGTAAAAAAAAAAAGTCTTTTTTTCCATGGGTCAGAACCAATAAGCGTTTTTTCATGGATTTCAATACCTCGAGTTTTGCGATCCTCGAGTTTAGCGCCATACCTTTGGAATGAAGCAAGCGCGAAACTCAGGAGGGTACTGTATATATATATATATATATATATATATATATATATATATATATATATATATATATATATATATATATATATATATATATATATATATATATATATATATATATATATATATATATATATATATATATATATATATATATATATATATATATATATATATATATATATATATATATATATATATATATATATATATATATATATATATATATATAGGGTTAGGACCAAAAAAAAAAAAAAAAAGTTTAATATAACTATGCTTAAAAGCAATTTACTACTCAATACAAACGCAACGCATAAATAATTAAAAAATTAAAACAATTTGTTCCTTTTGTTGTTATTATGCATTACATATGTTAGGACAATCCTCTAACTCGTCTACAACTCATCACTTAACATTGCCAATGTTTACTTCCCAAGCTGTGAAAGGCCAGTTTCGACTCTCGTGCAAACACGTGCCAAACAGTACACCACCGCATTCAAGCCCCAACCCCTCCATCACCCTCACGTTTCTCACGCTGGCTGGGATGTGTTTTGGATTGAGTCGAAGCAAGGGGTTCACAACTGGCAACGCTAAGTGATGAGCGTTGAAGTGGAGGGACTGGACATGGACACTTGCTGCCTAATCACTTATAAACATCGGCAATAAAAACAACTGTCGCTTTTCGTATATAAGCATGTCTTTGAACCAAAATTGTCTATTTTCACTTTCATATCCGAATGTTGGAACATATATATATATATATATATATATATATATATATATATATATATATATATATATATATATATATATATATATATATATATATATATATATATATATATATATATATATATATATATATATATATATATATATATATATATATATATATATATATATATATATATATATATATATATATATATATATAGTTATATATATATATATATATATATATATATATATATATATATATATATATATATATATAGCTAAACTCAGGGTATTGAAAACACTGAAAAAGTGCTTATTTGTTCCAACCCGTGGAGAAGCTGACTTTTTTTTCCACTTTACTCCCTTGTTATCTCAAAATACATACCTTGGAAAACGAAAGAAAATGGGAAGAGAGAACGCATAATTTTGAAGATGCAGTTGAAGGCGGCTGCCTTACAACTGGCTGACAGTTCTGAAAACACGCTTGTGATTCACTGTGAGTCCGATGACGTCATCACTGGCGCTCACCCAATCAGTGGCCCCACTGCCTTAACCCTTTCGGTACGGTGATGCCGACATCTGCGTCACTGTATTGAAAGGGTTAACCCTATCCGATCCGACGTTTTCAAATTTTCGCGCTCGTAACACCTAGCATCATACTCATTTATCTGAACAACGATAACACTCATGAACACTTAAATACTGGTACTGAATCAATAGTGTAAAACAATAATGAATAATGAGTGAAAAGAAGCTAGTGGAAAGAAAAAAAAAAAAAGGGTATAAAAAAACGGAGATAACTCTCTCTCTCTCTCTCTCTCTCTCTCTCTCTCTCTCTCTCTCTCTCTCTCTCTCTCTCTCTCTCTCTCTCTCTCTCTCTCTCTCTCTCTCTCCCACCCTCCCTCCCTCATTCGTCACAGGAGACATCTCCACTTGCCAAACTATCGTAAACACGCATCATGTATACCTCGTTGTTAATTTTATTATTCGTGAAAAATCAGCACAAAATAGACAGCGATGATGATAAGAGATACGTACAAGTGAGAGAGAGAGAGAGAGAGAGAGAGAGAGATGGTGGAAAGCCTTTGAATCATCTTTTTTATACTTATTGTTAAGTTTCTGAGACGTCAAGGGGGTGGAAATAGGGATAGTAAGCGAGATCCTTCATTGCCGGTGTTTCCATATTTGCTTTTCCGATATAATTGCAGGCGGCGCGGTGGGTAGGGACAGCGAGAACTTATATTCAGAGCTAAGAATCACAAATATTACACTTCAGACTTTGCAAATACCCTTAGAAGAATGATTCGTTACATTGTGATAATAAATAAATACCTAAATAACCAGGGCAGGAAAGACAGAGAATAAGACACAATCAATCAATCAACTTGCATTTCCATCTCTATATCCTTGTTGAAAGGTCCAGGAACCGTAGGCGTCGAAGGGAAGAATTCATTGCTACTTTGTCTGTATTTTTGTCCACAGAGAGAAATGGCAAAGAACAACAGTGTATCAGCTAAAGCTGTATAAACAATAAATGCAAAACATGCAGTATATAAGACAGGTATATATACTTATTCGGCAGTTGTATCGTGTAAAGATAGATTATTGTACACCTGGCAGCCGGCAGCCGCCTCAATGTGTTTCCACAATGCATCGACTATGTTTCAAAATGATTGCCATCGGTTTCTTGAAATATTCATGTGTAGCAATGTTAACGAGGATTCATATGCTTCTTATTTGTATCACATGTTAATCTTGGGTACTTGCTGTGTTTTTCTGTAAGACTGTTTTTCTTTTAGAGATGATAAGAAAAAAAGGTGTATCGTTTTGATCGAAATTCCTGAGGGGAGGCCAGATTTGTTCCCCCTTGGATTGGATAGGGTTAAGGCACTGTCACACTGGCTGTTCTCCTCCAACTGTTGAGGCTACAGGCAATGCTCGTTCGCCCAACAAGGAGTGAGTTAATTGTCGATTGTCCGTAAGCTGGTGTCACACTGGGCCATTTTCATCCCGCTCTGTTGGCGGTAGGGACAACCAGCAACTCCATCTTTTCCGGGAGTGCGTTACACATGGCCAAGGTCGGTTGCCGGTATCCACATCCACAACGTAAACAAAGGATTTGCCCTGTATCGACATGGCGTCATCTGCTAAAGTAAGGGCTGTCATGGCTTGTGCTTTCATTATCCAAGTTATGGACTTGTTGCTGCAATTAAATGGAAGGAAGAAGCAGTTGTGGGTGTGGCGTGTCTGTGGTTCTTCCGTGCGAAAGGTTCTCGTTGTCACCACTGTACGTGTGCGGCCAACCCACCCACTTAGATTCTGCCCACATTAACACGTGGATCGAGTAACAACAAACACACACACACACACACACACACACACACACACCAGACTCATCAGGAACCATGGCAGATGTTTCTGTAAAACAGAAATGGCTTTGTCATTTCCTACTTCCTAGAGCATGTAAGAACTTATTTGGTGAGTGGTTCATACAAACTAACATACCCAATGGCAAGAAGAGAGCAGTATTAAAGGCGACTTCTCTCTTTTTGCCAAGAGTTAGGTTTGGTTCGTTTTAGCCACTCACCAAATATGTTCTAACACACTCAAAGAAATGGTGAAATCGTTTCTTTTTATCAGAAATATCTGCCATGGTTCCTGATGAGTGGTGTGTGCATGCATGTTTGTGTGTGTGTGTGTGTGTGTATTTGTTGTTACTTGATCCACATGTTTATGTGGGCGGAGTCTAAATGGGTGGATTGGCTGCGCACACGCAGTGGTGACAATGAGAACTTCTGGCACGGAGGAACCACAGGCAAGCCACATGGGCACAATTATGGCTTCAAGAACGGGAGAACAGGAGTGTTTACCCAAACATTGTCAAAGAACTGTGCTGTGAAGACTGGTGTTGTGTTCCTGAGCCAATAAATAGCCTTCATGCTGTGATTCATGGGTAAATTTATGGAAAATAGCATCTTGCTATTTTCAAAAGACATAACTGTCTTGATATGCGTATGCAGGCCTGTAATTTTGGCAGATTTTTTTGAGGGGGCTAGAGGGCATCATAGGTTCATGAGGTGGAGGAGTTGGCAAGCAAGGTGAGCATAGCCATGTTGTCTGGGGATGTGTAAGAACAGCTCTGTTTATCAACTAGTCTTTGTTTGTTTACATTTGCTTCTGAGCATGCGTAGTTCGCGGGAGGACAGCCAGGAACACAACACCGAGAGTCCTACAGTTTTTATTGACTGGAGAAAAAAAGTTTTTTGAACTTTGATTCCAAAGCACAGGGTGTTCTTTTATCTTGTCAATTAAATAGTAAACAAAGCAGCTTTGCCAGTCCACTTTACGAGTCTCTTGATGGGCCATCTTCCACTACTCCTCACTCCTCAGCCACGGCCATCATCTGTTTGTTTACATACAGCCACGCAGTTGCTCGTACCCACAACCGTTTTCCATTCATATGAACAACCGATAACTCACTCCCGGTTGGGCATACGGGCAACTGCGAGCAACCGCATTTGCTCATAGTCCCAATGGTTCGAGGAAAATGGCCAGTGTGACACTACTTTTTAAGGCAGTGCTTGTGACGCCGATGGTAGGTAGACGTGACCCGTACATGTCAAAGCATCGCGAAACTCAGGGTGATAA
>NC_066511.1:6500374-6516832 GCF_024679095.1 Eriocheir sinensis
AAGAAATTAACATATGTACGAGACACAGTTATCACCTTATGGTAGTGTCAAAATAAGTATTGTATGTGCCATAATTCGTCATCGCCCGCAATCACAAGCTCGTGTCGCCAACTGCGTTGAATAACTCTCAGACACAGCGGGCTGTGCGTTTATTATGTTTTATTACAGCTAGCTTGTTTGTTGGTCTGTTTAGTGTATCAGCTAAAGCTTTGTTAACATAAAGATGCAGAACATGCAGTATAGCACTATACAATACAGGTATATTAATACTTATAACAGTAATAATATCGTCATCCGGAGGCGCTTGAACGTTGGTTTTTTCACAGCGTATCGCCGGCTTCAAAATGATTCGCGTCGGTGTTTCTAAATATTCGTGTTTAGCAAGATAACGGAGGCTCCTATGGTTATTTTTGATATCGCATCTTAATCTACGGTATTTTCTACGTTTATCAGTAGGTCTGTTTTTCTTTTAAACTTGGTAATAAAAAAAAAATGATCGTTTTGACAAAAATCCTCAGGGGGGGGCAAATGTGGCCCGGGTCGGAACGAATAGGGTTAAGGCAGTATCACACTTGGACAACCGGGGCCAAGGTCAGTTGCCCGTATCCACATCCACAACGTAAACAAAGCACTTGCCCTGTATCAACATGGCGTCGTCTGCTAAAGTAAGGGCTCTCGCGGCTTGTGCTGCGCATCATGGCGGCTTGTGCTGCGCATCATGGCGGCTTGTGCTGCGCATCATGGCGGCTTCTGCCGCGCATCATGGCGGCTTGTGCCGTGCATCATGGCGGCTTGTGCCGCGCATTATGGCGGCTTGTGCCGCGCATCATGGCGGCTTGTGCCGCGCATCATGGCGGTTTGTGTTGCACATCATGGCGGCTTTTGCCGCGCATCATGGCGGCTTGTGCTGCGCATCATGGAGGCTTGTGTTGCACATCATGGCGGCTTTTGCCGCGCATCATGGCGGCTTGGCGCAATTTTCAAAATTCAGTCGTGGTGGCTGCTCGCGCTAACTGAGGCTTTCATGCTAATTAATTTTTTTCTTGGTAGATGGTGGCTCGCGCTAATTGTGGTTCGCGCTAATTGATCTCGCGCTAAGTGGGGCTCTACTGTATATATATATATATATATATATATATATATATATATATATATATATATATATATATATATATATATATATATATATGTAGGTCAGGTGTACAAGCGTTAATCACCCCGTTAGGAGCGAATCTTAACACCTGCGTCCTTGGGGTCATGGTGGGTGCTGACCAGAACCCCGCAATGCCCCGACAATTTTTTTTACGTTAAGTCACTAATTATCGTTTGCAAGAGACGCCACAACGCCCATGCATTCACTGTGGATGGGGAAAGGCTTGCCTACACTGGTGTTAGTGTAGATAATGTAATATTGCAGAAAACAAGGTAAAACATTCTCGGGGCGGCGGGGCAAGGCGGGCTGTTTGACGTAACTCGTAACATTTTTTCGTTTTTACGGCTATAATGCATCCTTCCTGCATTCATTTCATATATCCACGTGTGCACAGGGTGAGATAATAAGGATATATATATTCTCAGGGCGAGCGGGGCGGGGTAGTGGCGGCACGGCTGAAATGTAACTCGTTACATATTTTTCTCTTTTTATGGCTATAACATATCGTCCCTGCACTTGTTTTACATATGTATGTATGCGCGGGCGTGGAAGGCTGTCGTGGGCTTACGGCCGTGATCTTAACCCGTGGGCTTCGGCTATGGGAAAGTCGATCAGTGGCCGAGAAATGTCAACATTACACTGCATTTTGAGACTAAGAAAAGAGCATGGAACGTATACCAGAGTACTCCTCTCATAACCATGTGTGAAGCCGTTACTTTTACTCAAACTCCATTCTTTTTGGATGGTGTTTGTCACAAAATAAAGTCTCGTGACGCGTGGCATCTAGCCGAGAGTCACTTGTTGTCTACTTTAGAGAATTTATTTGACAAGTGATTACTGTATGGATAGTTAATTCAGTCTGCCATGACCTTACAGCACCACCTATGACAAATAAGCCCGCCTCAAGATCACTCACCCACCACAATGACCCAGGGCATGCATGATGGGTTGTTCTATGCCACCACCACCTACAATTAGCTCGAATTAGGGGTTTTGAGCCGAGCCCCAAATGTGGTCCACCGTTTCAGCGGACCGACTCGCGGGAGCCCCAAACGGGGTCCGCCAAAGCTGCCGGGTTAAGTAGCTTCATTTGTGCTGATGATATATTAAATGCGGTAGGCGAAAGTTGGGTTTTTGGGTCCGTAGACTTAACCTTCACCATATCCGGGTTTTTCCCATATCCAGGTGCCCCCATGGCTCTATTAACCCGGATAACAGAGGGTTTATTGTATATATATATAATATATATATATATATATAGATATATATATATATATATATATATATATATATATATATATATATATATATACACACACACACACACACACACACACACAGAAGCCCCCCACCGTTCACGGGTATTTGGTTCCGCGAGATTCCCGTGATCCGCGAATCCGCGATTGACGGGACTATAATCAAATAGGGAAAATAGGGTTTCGTTCTACTATCTTGATTGAATAAAAGAAAAAAGATTTCTAAGGCATTTCTAAGCATTGTTATATAGTTTTACATACACGTAAATCACAAATTAAATATGGACTGCAATAATTTAACACTCATGTCCAAGAAAGGGGTAATGTAGGCTCTGTTTTTCCCTATATATCTCATGTTTAAGCTACTATTGCCACTCTCCTGGTGATCTTAATTGTCTGATGTGATGGTTAGTTGTGTTATTTAATGCCCTGACCCACCCAGTAAGTGAGAGTGAATGTGTAAATGTTTGTGGCCTCACTGTCCTCGCCCTCATTTTTTCATATATAGCCATTGTGTCTTATTATGATGGAAAAAGGAAGAAAATGGGAAAAGAGAACAGGTTGTTTTGAATCGGCAGCTGGAGGCGGCTGCCTTACGATTAGCTGATGGTTCTGTAAACATGCTTGTGATTCGGTGCAAGGCCGATGATGTCAACAACCAATCAGCGGCCTAGCTGCCTCTAATTACAATGTAAGGTTTGCTTCGTAAATCTGAAGTTAACGTCGGTTGCTAAATCAATAGTGTGTAGTTATGTTAGTGTGTAGTTAGTGAGTATCTGTGAATCCAGGCCCAGGTGATTCAAATCCACCGATGCACCCAGGTTTATTGTTCGTGAGGGGGCGTTTCAGGTGTGTGATAGCAGGAGGGCATGAAAATGGCAGCTTTTAGGGTGTGCATGATAGCCGTGAATTGCAATGGCAGAAGGGGCTATAGCAGGGGATTGGGTGTAGATTGTTGCATTTTTTTAGGTTTTATTTTGCCTTGGCTGCCTCTTTAGTTGTAAAAATAGGAAGAAAAAAAGGGAGACACAAGAATGTGATGGAAAGGCAAATGTCTGTGAAAACTTACAATTTTGCTATGGTATTTATTAACCCTCTCGCGTAAGTTTCCAATAAGTTTCTGTTCTGCTCATCATAGATTTCTTAGGCCCGACCGGCCTTTTTTTGCCACCCCGATACTCTACATTCCCGGACGTATTTTACCCTCACAGATATATCGTACCCCAATAAATCTGGTATCAGTGGCTTCATAAAGACGTACTAGAACATGCACAAATTAATATAAATATATATATATATATATATATATATATATATATATATATATATATATATATATATATATATATATATATATATATATATATATATATATATATATATATATATATATATATATATATATATATATATATATATATATATATATATATATATATATATAGATATATATATATATATATATATATATATATATATATATATATATATATATATATATATATATATATATTTTTTTTTCTATTTATTTATTTATTAATTTTTTTTACGTTGTGGCCTATTGCGCCGGTAGGCTTCTTCCCGGTGGATCCTGATGGTCGGTCCAAGGCTTCTTCCCGGTGGGTCCTGATGGTCGGTCCGCCCGTTCTGGAAGTGTTTATATCTTGCATTGGCTCATGCTGCCTCCCAGAGCTCATCTTTAATCCTAGAATCTAGAGTCCGGGTTGATAGGTGGTCTTCTGGACAGCACGTGGGTAGTTTAAGCCACTCGTGGCTGAAAAATCCCAGCTTGGTGGCATCGGTCGGGATTGAACTCGCGTCCTCCTGAGCATTAGGCCGTCTTGCTATTGTTTCAGCCACCACCATATATATATATATATATATATATATATATATATATATATATATATATATATATATATATATATATATATATATATATATATATATATATATATATATATATATATATATATATATATATATATATATATATATATATATATATATATATTATATTATATATATATATTATATTATATATATATTATATTATATATATATTATATTATATTATATTATATATATATTATATTATATTATATATATATTATACTATATATATATTATATTATACAGGTAACTCTCGATTTACGCGAGTTTGGTTTACGCGTTTTTGAAATAACGCGGGGTCCAAAATCCAAATAAATGTTTAATTTAGGCGTTTTTTTTCACTTATACGCGATATTTTATGGAGTGGCCACCAGATGTCTCACAACTGGACTCACGGCCACACAGCTGAGTTCAGTTCTTCCCAGCTACTTG
Source organism: Eriocheir sinensis (assembly GCF_024679095.1). NCBI lineage: Eukaryota > Metazoa > Arthropoda > Malacostraca > Decapoda > Varunidae > Eriocheir > Eriocheir sinensis. The sequence goes on from NC_066511.1 coordinate 6,505,109, forward strand.
AACAACAATACAGTACCCTCGCTGCCACGCTACTCAACAATAGGGGTGGGCAGGTACTGGTACCAGTACCAGTACTAATGGTACCAGCAGTACGGTACGGTACCAGACTGTTCGGTACCGGTACCAATACTAGCCAACCCCTCATGGTGTCCCTCATTTCTTCCTCACACGAGAGAGGCTGAGAATGAGTGCCCAAGTGGATATCTCGGTTCTGGTGACACGCGGCATGCAGCTGTTTGTTGTGTGGGTGTGGTTGTGTAGTTTGTAAACAATGCAAATGGCGGCCAGGCTGGGATTGCGTGAAATGACTCCTCGTACAAGACTCATGATGTACAGTTTCTGATATCATATTCACCCCATTATTCTCACTAATATTAATAATTAATAATGAACACATAGACATTTTTTTCCAATATGATATTTTATGTAGCTTGTACTGCTCCTTAGTCATACAATCTTAAGCCACCGGTGACATCAAGATCAAGATCATACAAATGGCGTGACGGAAGCGGGATAACAGCAAGGCATGGACGATCTTCCACCGATTTAGTCTTTGTATAGTAGTTATTAGATCGCCCTGTATTCTATGGTAACATGTTATAGGACAGCTACGGACTATGAAGGATTATAAACAAAAATAAAGGTAAGTTTGCCGTTGTTATTGGATAAGACGAAAAACAGACCCTTAAAAACATCCCAAAGAAGAAAAAAATCATTAAAAATTTGTACATTCAGCGTATAACACGCAGGGCTAAACTTTCAGGCAATTTTATGTGAAAAATGCGCGCTATACTGTAAAATTACGGTATTTATTTTCGACAGAAACCTACCTCTTGTTTGATTTACATTGTTTTTGAATTACGACCTCTTCAAGAACACAACACTCACAGTAAATCGAGAGTTACCTGTATATATATATATATATATATATATATATATATATATATATATATATAGATATATATATATATATATATATATATATATATATATATATATATATATATATATTATATATATATGTTATATATATATATATATATATATATATATATATAAACAATACAAACTTGTTTCAAGTCTCCGTATAGAGTATTGTAGACAATAAATCTGAAGTACCAACTCTTCCCCACTCACTAGCTTGAAATTTTGTGGGCCAACTTTTTTAGCTGAATATGTTTCAAAGCAGAATTTAGTAAGGATTCTTATGGTATCCTCAAATTTCTCATACGCCTATTAGTTCCCGAGTTACACCGAGAAAACTATTTTTTTCCTCTCCCATCAAAGTAGGCTAACAACAAAAAATTGCTCAAAGCTCCTCATCTATGCTCCTTAGAAAAGTTGCCATTTGTTACCATTAAGAAACTTATCCCAACAAATGACGCTCCCAAATTTGATGCACTTTCACCGAAAACTTAATTTTTAATCAATTTTCTTATAACTTTTATGATGCGTTTTGCGTCATCGTGCGCCAGGACCTTTTACCCTTTGATGACGCGAAATGCGTCATCGTGCGCGAGAGGGTTAAGGATAACTGGTATGTAGCTGTTTTGTGAATGAAAAGGCTATTTCAGATGTAATAGATAGTAGGATTATAATTACAAAATTATGAGATGGTTTTGTAATCATTATCATTGTTTTTTTTCATTTTCTAGGGCATGGTCTCAGACCCAGTTCTGGCAGCAACAGATGTAGCAAGCACAGTATATGATGACCAAACACCTGGGTTGGATATTCCTGTAGCTTCAACTCCAATCAGTGACCAAATGTTTGACCTGATCATGGGGGGCACACCAGAAACTAGCTTCATTAGTGAATATATACAAAAGAATGAAGTAGAAAAAGGACTGCAAAAAGACAAGGAACCTGACAAGACAAAACAAAGATTGCTAGAAGATAAATCTAAAGAAGTTTGCAGTAATAAAGAAAGTGAACAAGAGACACCTGTCAGTAAACAAAATAGTGAACAATCTAGTCAAAAGAGACAAGAAAGTGCTCCTCCTGACAGCCAGACAGATCAACTTCAAGATTCTGTCTCAAGCATTGACAATAGCAGAGTGTTTCTAAGGGAATGGAGTGTAGACTCAATGTCCCATAGCACAATTGAAGCTGCTCCTGAGTACAATAGATTGTTTTCCGATTTAGAGGGCCTGGGTGGATTCCCTTCTGTGCCAGGCCTGGTGGTCCCTGACCTAGATCTGTCACCTTCTGCCTCCACTCCAAGTGAAGAAGTTTCAAATGAGGTAGGTGGCAGTTATAAATTCAGATTCATTGATATGTACTGGGAGTATTATTAGATCATCATTGTCATCACCATTTTTATCATAATCATGTCATCCATAATCCATTTCAGTGCATGCTATATTTCTTGCTCAACATTTTTCACTATTGTTTATGTTGTTTATCTATTTCAGTTCGACTTTGTTGAATGTTTTTATCTTTTCTCCATTTCATTCCATCTAATTTGACAAGTTTGTCACAGATGTCCATGAGTTGTCTGATCTACTGCTGTTTGTTAATTTTTTGCATGACATGACTATAACAAATACCTCTTATTTTACACTCACTGTGTTGTTTCTGTAAAAGACAATCTATGGTGAAGGAGACCAAGGAAGCACCCATAAAGCTTCTGGCTAGATCAAGTTGATGGATCCTGCCAGGAGGTATTTGGTATGGGAAAGGTGCCTGAATGGAAACTTACTGGGAAGGACTCTTGGTGACAGTGTCATAGGGTGGTGGTGAGGGTTCTCAGAGGGAGGCTTGGAGTGGACCTTCTTCTGGGGTCAGTAAACAAGTTGGAGATGATTTGCATTGAAGTGGCCTTCAACTTCCTCTGCAAAACTCCTGACATATATTTCTGTGTCTTCTCAGGAAAGCTCTAGTCCTATGCACACTGCCAGTTGTAAAGCATTCTGTGCTCTTAAAAACCCTGCAGTTCAGAAAGATTTTCCAACAAGTACTAATGATGATCAATCTCTTAGCTACCCCTCCAGCATTACTAAACCATGTCCAATGTGCAACTCTAGCTGCTGATATCCAAAACCTGCAGTTTTCAAATTTCTGGGTCAGGCAAAGTTGTTGGTGTACCTGATTAGAGACATTGGGGACCAACATGTATTTCACAGCCAGGCCTTTCAGTGTCAGTAGTAGCATAAAAGTTGCCCAAGACAATGAGTGTGTCCTAATGAAAGAAGTAGTCTGATATGGAGTAGAATTTTGTTTAGAACATTTTCATTTTCACACATTCAAGTACATTGCAATAAGAGACATGTAGCACAATGTTCACTTCAACCTTACAAGTGGAGTAACCTTAAGAACAAATGTCTGCAGTTGGATGGAGAGGCCAATAGCTACCCCCCCTAAAATGGATACCATTGCTCATGCTACACCAACAGTAGGTGTGCTCCCCATTAGTGATCTTGTCACTGCCAGACCTCAGAGGCCCACTGTATTTACCCTCAGGCTTCTGAGCTCATTTGATAAGTGAGGCAGTCGGTGATTCTTCGAGAGGCTCAAGATGTTTCAGGTGCCCACACACTGAACCTTATGAAGCTTTGCCCTGGGCTTGGTTCTAAGGCCTGGAGCTATATCTCCACCACTCTAACTGCCCCCAAAACAAAAGGAATGGCAAGGAGATCATCCCCTCTTTTGGATGCAGGGTTTTTGTAAAAAGTGGAGACCCAACTTTCAGTTCAAGGGCAATGGATTGTCATTAGTGTAAGTGTACAGTCATTCTAACTCATTCTTGCATAGGTCCATCAGAAAGTTCTGCAAAGAGCAATGAATACATACCTGAATACTGCCACATTATTACATCTTAGAGAAACAAACTTTTATTGGTATGTAATGGGTATTTTTATTTCAGACATTTAGATTTCTTTTTTAAGGTCATGAAATTAACTTTTCTATGCTTTGCTTTCTTACCACTAGACAATTTATGTAATGATTAACTGCATCATGGGTCTTTCTGCCATAAAATAGGAATGGAATGTGACTGAATGCTGAGTGCCTGCCACAATATGTCCAGCTTATTCTCTTGGTAAACATGCAGAAGATTGCTTACTTTTAACCCCTTCGTTACCGGGACTCGCCCCCGTTCCCGCGCTAACCCCCACCCGCCAAACCAAAATTTTCTATCCGTGTAATTTGAAAATAGGGGTGTTTGTCATTCAAGATTACATGCAGCCATGTCTGACTCATCAACCCTGCTCTACTCACTGCTGCTCACATCAGGATCATTTTCCAGCAAGTATTCTTCATCACTATCACTCACAGTAATGTCTATCTGTGTACCCTCATCGTCCGAGCCCTCAAACTCTGTCCCTACACCATCATCTGAATCACAGGCAGGAGACACCATAGTTGAGATAACCTCGGGAAGTAACGCGAGTGTGACGCAAGGGGGCTACACGAGTACTGAGAGTGAGAGGGGCTGGCAAGGCCGCCGCTCAAGGCCCCATGGCTTAGGTGCCAACAGCAGGTTTTTTTTCCAACATAGTATATTCTATATGATACAGATAAAGGTATGTATATAGAAACATAAAAAAAGTAAAAATAGCCAAAATAAACAAATGGATGCAGTTGGCACTTATTAGTGCCTCTTTATAGTGCCATACAGGATGGCATGACATCATTGCATGGATGCCATAGGCCACAATATGAGAGCTTTCCTATGCATGCCAAACTGAGTTTTGGTAAGGCTCCATACACCCTGAACTTATGATGTTGTACGCATGTACAACATCGGTTCCTCAGCCAAACTTTAGTTATGTTGTACGCATGTACAACATTTCGGAAATCCGGTAACGAAGGGGTTAAGTTGGATGTTCTTCTTATGTCTGCATCTTGGGACATGGGACTTGAGAATGGCTAATTTGCTATGGCATTCACCCATGCTTTCATTACTTTCACATTAGGGTTGTGTTATAACTGACCCCAATCCTTCATGTCTTTAATTCAATGGAAAGGTTAATTCTACATCTAGTTTACTTTTTTACAGGAAAAGGAAGCAGAACAAGGTCAAAGTAGTGGAGATTAATACCACTTGATGCTGAATTTATTAATGGGACATCAGAAAATTTTGAGACAAAAGCCAGTTTAGCTTTAAGAATGTATTGGTGGTTCGTACTACAAAAGAGTTTAAGTTATAGGAGGGTGAAAAACTATTCTAGAGCTTGCTGGTAAAAGGGATAGGGTGAAGTATACATTGATAAGTGAGATGGACAGACTAGGATAACAATGAGTAGCAATTTCCATGCGTCAAGGTTCAAGAAGTGGGGAGGCATGCTATAAACAAGTACAGTGAAATGGCAAGCATGAAAGTAGCAGGAGAATGGAAAGGATAGCAATGTTATGACTGGCTGAAGACTAAGTTGGCTGTATTTCCTCTTCATTTCTGTATTTGCCTCTACTCTATTGGCTTATCTCTACTTTTGTCTCTCATTTAGTATTTGGATCTTCTTGCTGTTGACTCCTAACCCCTTTTTCCTCCTTTTTCAAATTTATATCATAGAACTTGCTTACAAATTTTCTGCCATTTCTTTAATCAACTGTCTTTTTTCTCACAGTAGTCTTTTATCATGTTATCACTAAATAGTGGTATTCCTTTGGTACTTTTCATCCTTGCATAGGCATGTTTACAGTTGATGCTTCTTTTATTTTTACCCCTTTCTAAGCAATCTTTTTATCAAGATTTTTGTGCATCCAATTTTTTCACACATCCTCCTACCTCATTCATAGTTTTGTATTGATAAGGAACATTTTTTTCCAGGTAAATTTTATAATCATATAGCTAAACTTATTTTTGTATTTTTTATATAGACATTGTCCAGTGGACATTTTATGTTGCTCATCACCAAGCACTTTTCTATCATTCCTTCATAAATACACTTTCCACATGTTAGGGCACTTTAATATCTGCAGCTAGTTGGCTCTTGATTTCTATAATCACTCATATATATGAATCTTTGAGTTCCCCTCGGGCTAATCTATCACCTGGCAATGTACAGTAAACCCTCACTTTTTTTTAACCTCAGTATAACGAATTTTGGCTTAAATGAACTTTGTGGGCCAGTCTGCTATATGCGGGGATTTAGCGAACAAGTTTGGTAAGTGTGGGATTTGATTCGGTGGTGGGCCGGCCGAACATGTACACACAGGTTGGTTATCAGTGGTGGAAACAAAGCCAACCAGGCAGTGCATACCACTCAGTCTAGCTTTGTCTGCTCGACTGCAAACACCTCCACTTGCGTCCTCCCGTGCCTCAGCAAATGTTCTGCCTCCCGTCGTGCCTCACTTCCGATATGAACTTTCATCTAGTATAACAAACAAACTTTGTTATATACAGAAATGGTTGGAAGAGCAAACTTTCAGCTCACATAACGAACAAAGTTCGTTTTATTCATAAAGCTCGGACCCCATTGATGTGAAGGAATTTTTTTATTGGCACCGCCTCCTTCCCCCGACTGGTTTATTTTACCGAGGGTTCTTTGTATTCCTTATTTCATTTCTCACATGTTCTTTGTATATAAACATGTCCCTCACTTCAAAGACAGTGTACGTGGTAAACCTCATGGAACACCTCATGCTTTGATTCGGATCTGTTTTCAGTTGTCGACAAATATGTTTCCTGCAATATGGATTAGTTTGTGGTGTACTGTTTTGGTTATTGAACATAGCAATGTCATTTATTTCTAATGTTTTGGGATGTACCTTTTTAAGGCATTGAATTTTCACATAGATTGATACATTGTGATTAAAGAACAGTGAGATTTTTTCTTTCTTTCTCATGTGTCGTGCTTTTATTAAACTATTGTGTTTTCTTTAAGAAAATTAAAACATCAGATATATATTGCATGATGTAAGTGAATAACATTTATATTGATGATATATTAACATTTTCTCTGAGACACTTTATAAATTAGGGTAAGGAGTGGTACAGTATCCCAAAACTAGTGAAGAGACACTGTCTTCTGGTCCCCCATTCTGGGAGAGAACTCTGAAATGGGAAAAGCACATGGCATTGAGGTTTAAAACTGAGTGTAGGCATGAGTGTCAGTTGTCAAAAAGTCATCATTATTTATTAATTATGTCAACCCCCAACTTGAAGTTCAAGCATGATCCTTATCCAGTTACATAGTGATTGTGTGCAGCATTGGTATCTAATGCATCAGTTTGGTGAATGGTTTCAATCAGACACTCACATTACACATATTTTCTGATAATTGAAGCGTTCTAGTTTCATTATATACATGTAATACAGTAGTCCAGCTAGAATCTCTGTCACCCTTGAAGTGTTTTCTATGTTAGCTTAAATTTAATGCTAGCCAAAAGGGGTGGCAGCAGTTTCAGTAATACCTCTGGACCTTTACACTGTAGCAAAATGGCACAGGATGTGGTAAGACAACACAGCAAGAAAGTCATAGTTCTTTCAAAGTGCCACTTTATATAATAAATTGTAGTATAAAATGAACATGGTTGTCTTTAACTATAATCTGACTAGAGAATTAAGATATATATACAAGTTCAGAATCATCAGTATTAAGGAAGTAAAAAACTCAAAAACTGTTTCCATTAAAAGGAAATTAGCCCTCATATATTCTTTAGCACATCCTGTTACCAAATACCTCAGTTCGTTCTCATCTTCATTGAACACAGTGACCAAATTTGTGCTATATATAATCATGCTTTACCTGTAAAATGCTTATTCCTGTAATGCTGCTTGGTGTAATGATAAGTTTCTAAAAATAAAACTTAGTAGCATTTACTCTCTTACTTGCCATGATGCACTGCTAACTGTTCCTCTTTTCATGGGTAATTAAACTCCCATTTAATTTCTGAACTATGCAATTGTCCCCTGATATTTGTGGGGTAATGTGTCAGAGACTCCTGTAAATTTGCACACTCGGAAAGTAATCATTGCTCTCCATGAATCTAAAGTTATAGTGAGCCATAAAATTATCAAAATCCATTTCCAGTTCATGAAAATATCATAAAATATCAGTCATCCAAATATATACACTATATCCATAGACTTAGGAGTTGTCCATCAATAATGTTTGTGGGATAGCCTGTGCGTTTTCAAATCAAATCTAAGCATGTTAGGGGCCAACTGCTTTCAAAACTGAAAAAAAAAAAAAATATTTAGTATCAAATACATCCTCAATTTGTTTGTTTTGTTGGTGTGAATATTTCCACACTGTGACTACATTACTTGATGCATTTTATGTTGATTCTACCGACATGGTGGAACCCTGTATCATTACTTAGATTGTCACTAACATTCTTTGCTTATCATACATGCATAATATATTCTTTAGTACCACATGCCTGTAGAGGATGCCTATTTCCTATATATTTGTATTTTATCTTATGCCCTGTTTTTTTTTTCTCCAGAAACATTATTATGGGGGTTGCCATGACCCCATTCTTTTCTGTTCATCCATTCACTTTTGCAACACTAACGCCAACCCTTCCACCTCTCATATTCTTTAGTCCTATTAATCACCTTTACTTATGGTTCTCCTGCCACCCCAACACCTTAATCTGCATTTACACCAAGTGAATTGGTTTGATTAAAATCATCATGATTCATGATTCGTCTTGATTCTCCATATGAAATCATGTGGAACAATTTACACCAGGTGAATTGAGTTACTCAGAATTATGCCGTGGCATGGCAATTTAAGTCACTGATGTGCGCATGCTCATTTTTTCAAGAGTCATGGCGAGTCCGCAGAGGAGTAAGCATCATTGATTTCATGCACCCTTATTTGTGTTCTATGCCTACTTTGCCTCAACCAGAGTAACACTGCTATTTCAGTGAGAGTCTACATTCATGTTCCTCATAGGCAGCCTGGGTACTGCCTGTTGACTTGGACTCAGTCAGTGGGAACAGTGTTGATTCAAAATGACTTGAGTCAAGTGATTCTTCATGATTTGAATCAAATCGATTCACTTGGTGTAAACACAGCTTAAGTCTTTGGCTCACTGACTCAAAAATTTACCATTTTCCATCCTCATAACATCCTAGTGAATTATGTTTCACCTCGTTTATGATTCATATTTTTTATTTTATTTTATAATTTAGGTGACAATTAGACTTCTTACTGTAATTCCATTTTATTTCAGTCTTCTCAATCAGATGTAGCTGAGAAGCTGAGCTTTGAGGTTCTCCCAATGAAACAACCCAGTGCTGAGGTAAAGTATGGGCCACCAGTAAGCAAATCAAGCCACTTGGATATTTTTTTGTCAGACTTGACATATCATGAAGTATCAGAAATTTTCAATTACTTCTGCTATATACTAGTTTGCTTTCAAGCTTTTGGCTAAAGGATATTTTTGAGTACTGAGAACTTTTAATTTCTTGAAGATTTAGTCAAGTTCAGTATGATTTTATAATTTCATGATTTTGATACAGGTAAGATACACTGGAAATTTCAAACTTGTGCCATTCATGTATTATAAATATTCCTTGGATGAATGACAGTTGAATATTTTGGAGCTATTCAGTTCAGTATGCTTATAGCTTCAATTGGGCATGATCTGTGATAGCCAAGGGTGGAAGCAAACTCAGTTAAGGCCTCAGTGATTAGTTATGACTTTGAAGTTGGTTGTTACTAGAATGAGGATTCTTGCCCCCTAGTTCTCTTCATGGATTAAGTCACTTTTGGGGAACCCAGTTCATTATCTTTCTTCCATCTATGACACACCAATGGAGTTCCATGGTTTAACCAGCCTGGAATGTATGCCCAAAGAATAATTCAGGATAGATACAAACTGGCACATTGACTCTTAACTGTTTTGTTGAAGTAACCCTACATCCTGTCCAGAATGTATCCTGGTTGAAACAGAAGAATACGACCTAAACTAAAAGTATAGGGTAAAATAATTGGGTTGACCAACTAGTCAAGGAATAATTATACTTACAACTATGTTTACCTTCAATTTAAAAGTAGTGCAAAAAAGCAACAGATCTTGTCAAAAAGTCTCACTGCGGATTGGCTTAGCGTATGGTGTTAAGGATTCTCACAAGAACAAAAATCTGGATATTCAAGTTGTGTGTGCTATGAGTTGTGGACACTGATAGTGATTGGCAGATTGATGCCTTTGGTAGTAAGTGCCTACGCAGAATCATGGGATATTGCTGGAAAAAACGTGCAACTGAATTGAGGTCTATTATCTGCATAGTCTGTGAATGTCAACTCCTGTGATATGGGCATGTGACATGCTACCCAGAAGTTGATTTTGCTCACTGGGTTGTTTCTATAAGAGTCAGTTCCATGTAGAGGAGGCCAAAGAGATGCCCACAGAATTTGTGGAACCTCAACAAGTCTTTGAATCCTGCCATGAGGTACTTAGGGTTGGAAGGGGGCCTTCATGGAGACTTACTCAGAGGAACCAGTGATGTGTATCGATACACAAAATTGTCTACGGTAAGATTGATATATTGATTCTTTGTAGGTAGTCAAAGCGATACCGATACCAATTATTAATGAGAGGGTAGCCTACTAATTTCAAGATGCTGACTGCTTATTTCTGGATAAAATTGGATGCTGTTTATTATGGAGATACAGGTTGAGAATCCCTTATCCGAAATTCCTGGGACCGAAAGTGTTGAGGATTTCGTATTTTTCAGATTTCAGAATACAGTCATACCTTGGTTTACGAGTTTATTTGTTCCGTAAATTTGCTCGCACACCAAAACACTCGTAAACCAAAATTAATTTCCCCATTGAAATTAATGTGAATCCCATTAATGTGACCCATATCTCAAAAAAATTATTTATATAAAAATCATTTTACATGTTATTTTATACAGAGTTAAAGTAATTTTACCAACAAATAGCAATAATAAATAATATAAAACACAAATCAATGCGTTATTTTTGTTACGGCGACTCCCGCAACCGCTAATTACTCTCAAGGTGTAGGCTTCACACCGGGGTTTAGCAGCCACAGTTTCCCTATTCTTGAAGTACCAGCATTACGTTCAACCACCAACATGAAGCTAACCAAATGTATCGTCCGAGATGGAGGGTTAACACGCCGACGTCGGCGTCCTGACGGCAACTCCTATGTTGGCGTCTTTATTACATTTAGTTTTAGTTGGTGCTGAGTGATCCTGTATTATGCTCTGACTCCACCTAGAGACTCCGTATACGATACGGTGTCTTATTTGACTTTCATTGTTATTATAGTGCAATAACGTAAGTGTGTCTTGCGCGCATTTGTATTTGAAAGTAACAGTCAATTCTAACAGAAAATAACAAAAATAATGAGAAAGAAATGATATACAGTAAATCCTCAGTTATCCGGGTGCACCGTATCCGACCTCGCCCGTATCCGGGGAGTTTTAAAAAATATTAGAATTTTTCCAAAAAATTTTAAAAAATTGTCGCGCACCGCCAAGTCATTCAAATTGCCCTCGCGATGCCTCTAAGGCCTAAGCTCTGCCTGGGCGGCGTACCGCACCCATAAGGCGGGCCCCAGCTTGCATGCAGCAATGATATTGACGTCCTGGTGCGAAGGTTTGCAGGAAAGCTGTGTGCTTCAAAGTACCTACAACTGGCACGTAAACATTCTTGCCGAGCGCTGCAGACCATATCGAAGTGATGAGAGTCAAGGAAGTGCAGGTTTAAATGGTGGGAGTGTCAAAGGACCGTTTAAATGAAACACACAATGCGAACCCTAGCTTAAGCCTTGATGACTGCCTAAATCCAGACT
>NC_066511.1:6516932-6581932 GCF_024679095.1 Eriocheir sinensis
CAGTCCAACCGGTGAAGTAGAGACAGCTTAAGTGGCACCTCACCACGGAAAACTTGTCCACTCGTCCTAGGTAGTCAGCAAGGGAGACCTTTGGACAACTCTCAACATCTACATCAGGTAGTAAGTCTTCAGAGACGATCACACAGAAACAGCCAGTATCCCTGATGATGTTGGAGCTCCAAGACCCGTTAACAGTGCCCGAAACAGAAAACTTCGGGACACTTTTCTCGCTAAGGCAAAAGCCTACCTGATAGGATGGTTTATCAGGTTCGACATCTTTGAAGGCGCGGGGATTCTTCGGGCAGCGCGGACGTAGATGGCCTTCCTCCCCGCATTGGTGACACCTCAGGGTTGCTGTACTGGGCTGGCCAGAGGTCTTGGCGGAGGCTCCCAGAGAGGACTCTGAAGACTTCGTGGGCGAAGCAGCCTTAGAAGAGTCTCGGGAACTAGGAGAGGAAGCTTTCGGGTAGGCGTTGCGGGCAGACGACCAATCGTCGGCAAGTCTCACTGCGTCGGGAAGATGTTTCGGCCGGCGCTCCTTGATGAAAATCCTCAAATCTGGGGTAAGATTAGTGAGAAACTGATCCAGGAGCATAAACTCCCGCAGCTCTTCACATAGGCGGATCTAGGGAGGTTTCCTGGGGGGGGCCAAAGAGGATAGGGGCGCTTTGAATTTTTGGTGAGAGAGATAGGCGAGCGAAGCGAGCCCAATCAGCTGTTTTTTGAGATTTTGAAGTATTTTATGTGCTTTTTAAAGCACCATGAGCAAGGCCTTTCAGAAAAAATCCTGTGTTTTAACAATAAGTGTTTTGCTATTTAGAAAGTTCATTTGATATTTTTTTCACAAGAAGATTGAAATAGGTAAAAAAAAAATACTTGCTAATCAAAAATATTTATAGAAGTAAACATCAATAATAGTTAATGAAAATTTAAAACATAAATAATTTTACTTGCAAGTTTTCATACTTTCAATGAGTAATTATTCCATGGATTTTACTAGTACCTGAATCCATTTGAAAATGTTATAGGATGAATGATTATGATAGTTAAACGTACAATCAATCAGTAAAATCAAAATATACTGTAGTAGTAACTAAGAATATAATGCAGGGCACCTGGCACCAAATCCTACAGTTGGCAGCTTATATACAAATCATTCATGTACAGTTGCCCAAGGAAATTCTTCTAATCAAAGAAATATACCTTTCAATCTGGCTTTAATATACTCTTTCAAATCTGAATAAAATGATCTAATAATGGTCAGAAAAGAGATGACGAAGATTTTAGTGCTTGAAGGGGATAATAGTAGTATTCGTATTTTTGTAAAATTTGCATTGAAAAATGGATAGGGTTTTGTTAAATTGTAGACTGACTAGAACTAACTTAAGGTTTTCTTTCTCCTAATCAATACAACCGAACTGAGATTAAATTAAAAGCTATTCTGGACTTCTGAGCAAATGAATGTAATGAATCTCGAAACTCAACTCATAAGCAACCAGTGTTACCATGCAGTCTGCAATGAATTGGGGTCTCATAGAAGACTCTACAAGGTAAATGATAATTTCCTTAAAGCAGACATGGAAAACCTATCTATTACAGCTTCTGTAGAAGGAAGACGATTGCGATGTGTTTGGAGCAGAACAAGGGCCTCAATCTCTCTTCGGACATTGTGCTCCTGATAGCAGAGCACGTACGGTCAACCTTGCTGAACATCCTCTCTGCCTCACAAGTTGACACAGTGTGGCTAGAGAGTTAGTAGAGTCAGCATATTGGGAAATACAGCTTCCATACCCATACACTCATTGATTGTTGCCACTGCTGTTGTAGGTTTTTTCTCACATGATGACCAATGCCTCTGCCAAATCTTGAACTCGTCTCTTACAGAAGATTCTATTGGGTTATCTTTCATCAGTGGGCCATATTTGACAAATGCAGGTTGTACATCCTCCCATGACTTGTCACTCACAATACTAGGAATGAGAGAGCTCAGTCCAGCAGACAGTTCAGTGTGCTTACCGAACCTTTCACTAAAAATCTCTGAGCACTGCATCAAGTGCTGGAATGTGGACATTAATTCTGTAATATGATTTAGTGTCTACTGTGTCTTCACTGGATGCTCCTGTGCTTCAGTAAATGCATCTAGATGGAAGACGAGGTTTCTTCCACTTCAACTCCAATTTCTCTGCTGTGGCCTCAATATCTTTGAAAATCTCTGCAAACGATGTCTCACTGCTTTCACGCATAGATTGTAGCTCAGATTTTGTGGCATTCAGTAGTTTTAATGCTTGGGTGATATCACCTCCCTTTGCTTGCAGTGCGGCACATAATGGTTTCATAACTGATGATATAGCTTGGCAAGCCAATGAGACTAATGTTTCTGTTCTTCTAAGGAAGCTAGAAGACTGCTGGCTTTTGAACTGGCTTCTCTGTCTGCCCATGTCATCATCTCATGAAGTGCAGAAACTATAGTAGGTAGGCATTTCCAGAAGCGTGATACTGCAGTGTGTCTTTCAACAAATCGAGTGGTACACAGAGTTAAGAGATTGATGTTGTCACATTCACTTTCTTCTCCATGTTTCTTGAGCAAAGCAACACGTTTGGCACTGCTGTTAAAATGGTTAATCACAGCTGCCATTATGCCATGTGCATTTCTGATTGTGGTAACTGTTAAACACTTTGAGCAAGAGAGGTTGGTTGCATGGGAGACACAGTGAAAATAATCGGCGTACGGGGCTGATTCCTTCACAATCATAGCTGCACCAGATACCATGCTTGACAGTGCAGCTGCTCCATCATAACCTTGCCCAACACAGCGTTTGACATCCAAGGTTGCTTTGTTATGAAGAGCCTCTTCATAAGTGCAGGGGACATCAGAGGCTTCCAACCACGCCTGGAACAACCGAGTCAGATGGATGGAGAACTGCTGGTAGTTTTCCCCAACTCTAATCCTTGCGTGACGGAAGTCTTGACGATAGTTATCCGCCGTTTTACTAAACCCCGTGAGGAGAGCTTTCTTCAAAAGACCGTAATCTTCGGTTATTTTTTTTTTCTTACAACAAAGGAGGCAGCTCAAGGGCACACAAAAAAGAAAACAATAATAAAAAAGCCCGCTACTCGCTGCTCCCAAAAAAGAATCAAAAGAGGTGGCCGAAAGAAAGGTCAATTTCGGGAGGAGAGGTGTCCTGATACCCTCCTTTTGAAAGAGTCCAAGTCGTAGGCAGGAGGAAATACAGATGAAGGAAGATTGTTCCATAGTTTACCAGCGTGAGGGATGAAAGAGTGAAGATGCTGGTTAACTCTTGCATAAGGGGTTTGGACAGTATAGGAATGAGCATGAATAGAAAGTCGTGTGCAGCGGGGCCGCGGGAGGGGGGGAGGCATGCAGTTAGCAAATTCAGAAGAGCAGTCAGCGTGGAAATATCGATAGAAGATAGAAAGAGAGGCAACATCGCGGCGGAATTTAAGAGGTAGAAGACTATCAGTGGAGAGCTGATGAGACGAAGAGCCTTGCCATATTCTCAGTGAAGCTCTTCCCTCTTCGTCGAAGCGTCTCTTAGAGTGTATTTCCGTTGAAGGGTATGCCCAGTCCCTAACCTTCGAAACAATCTTTCCGTGTAGTGTTGGTACTACTGCAAATCAAACAAACGTTGAAAACCGAAACCTTAATGCAATTTTTATTTTATTTTTTTTTTTTTATTTTTTACGTCGCGGCCTATAGCGCCGGTAGGCTTTTTCCCGGTGGGGCCTGATGGTCGGCCCAAGGCTTCTTCCCGGTGGGTCCTGATGGTCGGCCCAGCCCGTTCTGGCGCAGGCAAGTGTTTATAGTGGCGCCATCTTGCATTGGCTCATGCTGCCCTCCCGGAGCTCATCTTTAATCCTAGAATCTAGAGTCCGGGTTGATAGGTGTTCTTCTGGACAGCATGTGGGTAGTTTTAAGCCACTCGGCGGCGGCTGAAATACCCCAGCTTGGTGGCACCGGGCGGGGATTGAACTCGCGTCCTCCTGAACGCGGTGGTGTTACTCTGTCGATTCAGCCACCGCCTCCCCAAAATTTAGGTACATTTCTATAATGGATTATATAGTGTGACTAATATTTATGTAAACAGTGCTTGATACAGTGACATACATTATATATAGCAGAAATTTTACATTGATACATTTAATTGGTTGGTACCCATGGCTATGTTTGCTTCGCTTTCTTATCATCCCGTTACCTGTGGGCGGAGCTTAGGAGACCTCGTTAGAATAAACTGCTTTTCTTTTCTTTATTTTCCTCCTGTTCCATGAGACATCTCTTTCACCCTTCGTTATTTCTCACTTGTAAATATATTTTAACTAGCTTTAGAGCTTCTATCAGTGGGTGGAAAATGATATCATCTATATTGCTGAGCTTTGCTAAGCTCCACCCACTGGTGACGTCACGAGTTTGGAGATTGGCTGTGGTAAGCCCAGCGCGGAGTACCACATAGCACCACATATTCATACAGACTTGTGAAACAAGCGCCCGGAGAAAGCCTGTTAGTCCGTCACTTTAAAATTCATCCCAGCAATCTTAATTCATGCTTATGGTTCGAAGTGCCCGCCCTACAAACGCGCAAAAAAGAGAACTGTTGTGAATAGTTGAGACTAAAGGGCGGGGCGTGCTGGTTGAGAGGTGTGTTCCAGTGTTGGCTTAAATTATCATAGGAACCGTGAAGTCTTGAATAAACAGAAAAATATTGTTTCTCGCATTGTATTATTTTTTATATAAGGCCTAGAAAACTTAAATTGTTCTTATACCCAATTAATAATACAGCAACATGGAAAAATGTTGTAATAAAGCATTAAATGTGCGAAGATATTAGCGAAGAGCGGGCCTTCACCTCCTCTTCGTCAAAAGAGGAAATTAGTTCATTTTTTTCCCGCTCGCCGCTTCGCGCGCTGTATCAAAGACACTCCTCGTCACTGAGAATACCGTTTGGTCCACGAAGCCTTGTTTCCTCGCGTGAAGGGGGAAGAGATTCACTGAGAATACGGGCGTTAGACTCCACTCTGTCCAGAAGAGCTTCGTGAGTGGAGCCTCCCCACACGTGAGATGCATACTCCATACCAGGGCCGACAAGGCCCCTGTATATGGATAGCAACTGCGCGGGGGAGAAGAACTGGCGGAGACGATACAGAACGCCCAACCTCGAAGAAGCTGATTTGGCAAGAGAGGAGATATGAAGTTTCCAGTTGAGATTTTGAGTTAAGGATAGAGCGAGGATATTTAGTGTTGATGAAGTTGACAGCTGAGTGTTGTCGAAGAATAGGGAATAGGTGTTTGGAAGATTGTGTCGAGTTGATATGTGGAGAAATTGAGTTTTTGAGGCATTGAAGGACACAAGGTTCCTTCTGCCCCAATCGGAAATGTAGCAAGGTCTGAGGTTAAGCGTTCTGCAGCCTCCAGTCTGGAGTCGTGTAGTTCCTGTTGTGATGGTCTTCTATTGAAATAAGTTGAATAATGCAGAGTGGAGTCGTCGGCGTATGAGTGGACAGGACAGTTTGTTATGGAAAGAAGATCATTGATGAATAACATGAAGAGAGTGGGTGATAGGACAGAGCCCTGTGGAACGCCACTGTTGATAGGTTTAGGGGAAGAGCAGTGACCGTCTACCACTGCAGAGATAGAACGGCCGGAAAGGAAACTGGAGATGAAGGAACAGAGAGAGGGATAGAATCCGAAAGAGGGCAGTTTAGAAAGCAAAGACTGGTGCCAGACTCTATCGAAGGCTTTCGATATGTCTAGCGCAACAGAGAAAGTTTCACCGAAACGGCCAAGAGAGGATGACCACGAGTCAGTTAAGAGAGCAAGAAGATCGCCAGTAGAACGCTTCTTGCGGAATCCATACTGGCGATCTGATAGAAGGTTAGAAGTGTAAAGTTGCTTTTGAATCTTCCGATTAAGGATTGATTCAAAAGCTTTAGATACAGGAAAGTAAAGCTATAGGGCGGTAGTTTGAGGGATTGGAACGGTCACCCTTCTTAGGCACAGGCTGTACAAAGGCATACTTCCAGCAGGAAGGAAAGATAGATGTTGATAGGCAGAGACGAAAGAGTTTGACCAGGCAGGGTGTCAGCACAGAAGCACAGTTTTTAAGGACAATAGGAGGCACTCCATCAGGTCCATAAGCCTTCTGAGAGTTGAGGCCAGAGAGGGAATAGAAAACATCATTTGGAAGAATCTTAATAACAGGTATTAAGGAGTCAGAGGGGGGATGAGTAAGAGGAATATGCCCAGAATCGTCCAGGGTGGAGTTCTTACAGAAAGTTTGAGCGAAGAGTTCAGCTTTAGAGACAGATGAGACGGCAGTGCTGCCGTCAGGGTTAAGGAGAGGAGGGAAAGAGGAAGAAGTGAAATTGGAAGAGATATTTTTGGCTAGATGCCAAAATAGAATAGATAGATAATAGAAAAATAGAATAGATTTGGCACGATTCCGGGCTGAAATGTAAAGATCAAAGTTAGCGGGAGTTCGAAGGCTCTGGAACCTTTTGTGAGCTGCCTCTCTATTTTTAATAGCACGAGAACAAGCGTGATTAAACCAAGGCTTCTTAGCGTGAGGAGTAGAGAAAGTGCGTGGAGTGTATGTCTCCATTCCAGAGACAATCACCTCTGATGCGCTGAGCACACACAAAGGGGTCCCTCTCCTGGAAGCAGTAATCATTCCACGGGAAATCGGAAAAGTACATCCTCAGGTCGTCCCACCGAGCTGAAGCAAAATGCCAGAAGCATCGCCTCTTCGGTGGGTCCAGAGGATGTACAGGAGCGATAGGACAGGATACAGAAATAAGGTTATGATCGGAGGAGCCCAACGGAGAGAACAGTTTGATAGAGTAAGCAGAAGGATTAGAGGTAAGGAAGAGGTCTAGAATGTTGGGCCTGTCTCAAAGACGGTCGGGAATACGATTAGGGTGCTGAACCAACTGCTCTAGGTCGTTGAGGAGAGCAAAGTTGTAGGCTTGTTCACCAGGCTGGTCAGTGAAAGAGGATGAAAGCCAAAGTTGGTGGTGAACATTGAAATCTCCCAAGATGGAGATTTCAGTAAAGGGAGAGTGAGTCAAGATGTGCTCCACTGTAGAGTTCAAATAGTCAAAGAATTTTACATAGTTAGTAGAGTTAGGCGAGAGATAAACAGCACAGATGTATTTAGTAATAGAATGACAATGAAGTCTTAGCCAGATGGTGGAAAATTCAGAAGAGTCAAGGTCGTGGGCACGAGAGCATGTGATATCGTTGCGCACGTAGGCGCAACATCCAGCTTTAGATTGAAATTTAGGATAGAGATAGTAGGAGGGAACAGAGTAGAGGTTGCTGTTAGTAGCCTCAGAAACCTGTGTTTCGGTGAGGAAGAGAAGGTGAGGTTTAGAGGAGGAGAGATGGTGTTCCACAGAATGAAAATTAGAACGAAGACCGCGAATGTTGCAGAAATTGATAAGGAGGAGGTTCGAGGTGTTATCAGGACACCTCTCAAGTCGGCAGCCAGAAGGAAAGTCCTCCCTGGGGGAATTTATGGTTCCCCCCCAGGCGGGGATTCCGAGGCGGTGTTTTCGTTAGCCATTTTGAATTTTGAATTTTGGGAAAAGGTGTGTGTGTTATGTGAATGTAGTGTGGTGTAGAAAGAGAGAAGAACTGTCTTTTGAGAGCATGCTGAACTGCTCTCTGGTGTTGATGAGACAAAAGGGAAACTGTTAGTGAGGGCATGGGAAGGGTCTTTGAAAGGCTTCAGCACCCTCCTCGCGTCCCATATATCCTCACCGGGAGTAGCTCACGCCCGTTCGGTAGGTTTCTTCCTACCTATTCCTGCTATGTCAGCTGACAGGGAAGTATACAGTTCAGTGGCCTTACCCGTGAGGAGACAACCCAACCTCGCAGCGTAGCTATCCTTGTCGATCCGCAGAAGTTCAGCCACCCTTTCAAAGCGGACGAGGTAGTTGTTGATGTCCTCTCCCTCTTGGTAGGTGGGCAATTTCGGTCCTCTCACGTTCTCGCAGGAAGGAGAAGCCGTTTTCCCCTGGGCGACGACACGGGCGAGTGCTATCTTTTTTTCCACTTGCATCTTGGCAAGTTGGAACTCTCTCTCGGCAAGGAGACGTTTTTCTTCTCTCTCTGCAGCCCGCTCTTCTTTCTCCCTCTCGGCAAGGAGGCGCTTCTCTTCTTTCTCCCTCTCAGCAAGAAGTTTTTCCTCTCTCGGCAGCTCGCTCGTCCCTCTCGATGGCTTGCTGCTGGACGACGTAGCGACCAAGATCCTCACCCTACAGCCCCAAGGCTACAGCCTGAGCTTTAAACACCTCAAAGCTGGACATGGTTAGTACAAGAGAACAAAGCAAAATAATCCAAACAGACAATGACATCAATAAGACAATAAAAAACAACAATAAATGCAACAAGAAACAAAAACAAACGAAGAACAAAAACACAAAAGGAATCAAGGAAGAAAAATTAGCAAAAAACTCTGCAAAAAAGGGTACTAAGGGGCGTAGAAGCCCACCTAATACTCAAACGAGTGATTGGGTGATAAGGGCAGCACAAGAGCTGAAAAAGTGCTATAGCAGCACCAACAAATCCCACCGTGGGCATACAACAGCCCAAAAGAACGGTGAAGGATTAAACACTCACTTCCGGGCCGCAGACAGCAAGTGGCGCGCAAAGGCGACTTCACAAGCCAACCCTTCCGATTAGCAGATGACCCAATCCTGGCGAGGTCGCCACATGTCAAGGTTCCAGTGTTGGGTGCTGTAATCGGAAGGGATAAACAACAAGATAAATGGTTAGACACCAGTTTACTTTAAATAAAGTAGAAAACCCCAAAACAGCCTCACAATCTGAAGTCTCCAACACGAAGGCTTCAGCACACCGGACTCAGCAATGACCCGTTGCACGGCTTCTTCCTCTTCTGGGCGTCTCGTCCTTTAAGTGACAATGATGAGGCAGCACAGCTTCGTCCTTGAAGTGGTGTAGACATAGTAGACGAGGGAGGCGTAGGAGGAAAAGGGGCGTCAGGTTCGGGGCGTCAGGTTCACGGCAGTAACGGGAGTCCAGGGCGTGGAGAGGAGAGAGGTAAGGCACCCAGAACGAGCCCACGGTATCCGAGTTAACCCGAGTGAGAGCAGGGCTGGAGCCTTAGTAGAATCAAGCGTTCAGAGCGAGGCTCGGCCGCTGTCTGACGAGGAAGGCGCTGGGGGTCACCAAGTCGCCTCCCATAGCAGGTTGAGAAGCCTCGGTGGTTCAGTCGACCGAGGCGTCGAACGGCGTCAGGCGAACGAGCAGCGGGAGTGAAGCAGGTGGTTCGCTGCGCCTCGGTAGTTGAACAGCTTCGAACGGCAAGATGCGGGCGGGCGGCAGAAGTGCCCCGGTCGTTCGCCCGCTAAGTTGGTAGTTGCCCTCACACACACACACACACACACACACACACACGGAGGTCCGTAGTGCAGTTGTTGAAACTCTGTCCTCCCAACCTAGAGTCGGGCTAGAGGAGCCGGGTTTGATTCGCAGGCGGAACGGATTCTTCTTAATCAGTTCCCCTTGCCCACCCAGAAATGAATGGGTACCGGGTGTCAGAAGGGGTTGTGTCCCGCATCTCGGGTGTGTGTGGATGTGATGTGAGGTTATAGCTGTACCCAAAGACCCCTGAATATGTGGTTCGAAACTCAAAACGGTGAAGATAATTACTGGCGATTGCGGATCCACACATGATGGTGGATGAGACATTAATACACTCTCTCTCTCTCTCTCTCTCTCTCTCTCTCTCTCTCTCTCTCTCTCTCTCTCTCTCTCTCTCTCTCTCTCTCTCTCTCTCTCTCTCTCTCTCTCTCTCTCTCATGTATGTGTGAGTGGGTGTGAGTGGGAGGAAAGAGAATTACATAGTAAAGGCTCATAATATGTTATTTCTGTATCTTGTCCTATCGCTCCTGTACATCCCCTGGCCCACCGGAGAGGCGATGCTTCTGGCATTTTGCTTCAACCCGGTGGGACGACCTGAGGATGTACTTTTCCGATTTCCCGTGGAATGATTACTGCTTCTAGGAGAGAGACCCCTTTATGTGTGCCCAGCGCATCACAGAGGTGATTGTCTCTAGAATGGAGGTACACATTCCACGTACTTTCTGTACTTCTCATGCTTAAAAGCCTTGGTTTAATCACGCTTGTTATCGTGCTGTCGAAGATAGAGAGGCAGCTCACAAAAGGTACCAGAGCGTTCGCACTCCTGCTAACCATGATCTTTACATTTCTGCCCGGAATCATGCCACATCTATTCTTCGATTTACCAAAACATCTTTCATAAATAGAAAATGTCAAAACCTTGGTTTTTCTAATTCTCCCCGTGACTTCTGGCATCTAGCCAAAAATATCTCCTCTAATTTCACTTCTTCCTAGTTCCCTTCTCTCCTTAACTCTGACGGCAGCACCGCCGTTTCATCTGTCTCTAAGGCTGAACTCTTCTTTCACACTTTCTGTAAAAACTCCACTTTGGACGATTCTGGGCATACTCGTTTATGCCTGTTATTGAGATTCTTAAGAACGATGTTTTCTATGCCCTCTCTGGCCTCAAATCTGAGAAGGCTTATGGATCTGATGGAGTGCCTCCTATTGTCCCTAAAAACTGTGCCTTCGTGCTAACACCCTGCCTGGTCAAACTCTTTCGTCTCTGCCTATCAACATCTACCTTTCCTTCCTGCTGTAAGTACGCCTTCATACAGCCTATGCTTTAGAAGGGTGACCGTTCCAATCCTTCAAACTACCGCCCTATAGCTTTACTTCCCTATCTATCTAAAGTTTTTGAATCAATCCTTAACCGAAAGATTCAAAACCACCTTTCCACTTCTGACATTCTTTCTCATCGCCAGTATGGGTTCCGCAAAGGGCGTTCTACTGGCTTTGCTCTCTAAACTGCCCTCCTACGGTTTCTATCTCTCTCTCTGTTCCTTTATCTCCAGCTTCCTTTCCGACCGTTCTATCTCCGCTTCTATCCCGTTCTATCCCCTAAACCTATCAATAGTGGTGTTCCACAGGGATCTGTCCTATCATCCACTCACTTCCTGTTATTCATCAATCATCTTCTTTCCATAACAAACTGTCATATCCACTCATACGCTGACGACTCCACTCTGCATTATTCAACTTCTTTCAACAGAAGACCTTCTCAGCAGGAATTACAAGACTCCAGAGTGGAGGCTGGAGAACGCTTAACCTCAGAACTTGCTATCATTTCCGATTGGGGTAAAAGGAACCTTGTGTCCTTCATTGCCTCAAAAACCCAATTCCTTTATCTATCAACTCGACATAATCTTCCAAACACCTATCCCCTATTCTTCGATAACACACAGCTATCACCTTTTTCAACACTAAATATCCTCGGTGTATCCTTAGCTCAAAATCTCAACTGGAAACTTCACTTCTCATCTTTTACTAAATCAGCTTCCTCGAGGTTGGGAGTTTTGTATCGTCTCCGACAGTTCTTCTCCTCGCACAGATGCTTTCCGTTTGTAGGGGCCTTGTCCGCCTTCGTATGGAGTATGCATCTCACGTGGGGGGGGGCTCCACTCACACAGCTCTCCTGGACAGAGTTGAGTCTAAGGCTCTTCGTCTCATCAGCTCTCCTCCTCTTACTGATAGTCTTCTATCTCTAAATTTCCGCCGCATGCATCTATTTCTATCTTCTATCGATATTTTCATGCTAACTGCTCTTCTGAACCTGCTAGCTGCATACTTCCCCCCATTCTCGCACACACACGACTTTCTTCTCATGCTCATCCCTATACTGTCCATACCCCTAATGCGAGAGATAACCAGCATCTCCATTTTTTCATTCCCTTCACTGATAAACTCTGGAACAGCCTTCCTTGGTCTGTATTTTCTCCTGCCTATGACTTGATCTCTTTCAAGAAGTGTATTAAGATACCTCTCCAGCCGAAATTGACCTCTCTTTTGCCTACTCTTTACTTTTTTTTTATTGGAGCGGCGAGTAGCGGGCTTTTTTTTGTACTCTTTTTGTTGCCCTTGAGCTCTGTCCTCTGATGTAAAATAAAAAAGAAAAAAAAAAAAATCCAACACCATTGTAATGATGCCAGAAACGAGATATTTTTTGTGTGTGTGTGTGTGTGTGTGTGTGTGTGTGTGTGTG
This sequence comes from Eriocheir sinensis, assembly GCF_024679095.1. Classification (NCBI taxonomy): domain Eukaryota; kingdom Metazoa; phylum Arthropoda; class Malacostraca; order Decapoda; family Varunidae; genus Eriocheir; species Eriocheir sinensis. The sequence continues at coordinate 6,529,073 of NC_066511.1, forward strand.
TGTGTGTGTGTGTGTGTGTGTATATATATATATATATATATATATGTATATATATATATATATATATACATATATATATATATATATATATATATATATATATATATATATATATATATATATATATATATATATATATATATATATATATATGTGTGTGTGTGTGTGTGTGTGTGTGTGTGTGTGTGTGTGTGTGTGTGTATGTATGTATGTATGTATGTTTGCATGTATGTATGTATGTATGTATGTATGTATGTATGTATGTATGTATGAATATATTGAATGTATGTATGTTTGTACGCATGTATGTATAATTTTGTATGTATATAGAAAAAAAAAACGGAATGATGTATGAAGATGTAACTCCTATTGTAATACAATGACAGTTTTTTCTTCATTGGAGTGGTCGACACCGCCCCCCCCCAAAAAAAAAAAAATAGCTGGATCCTTTCAGATCTAACTTCTCGCATTTGCGAATCCTCCGCGGAATGTTGCTCGTTTGACTTTGCTTCCTGAACCAAAAGGAAAAGACACGCAACTTTTGTGCACAAACATTCTATTATTACATTAGAGAGAGAGAGAATTTTGTAGTTTTATTTAGCTTGATAATGTGTTTGTGTGTGTGTGTGTGTGTGTATGTGTGTGTGTGTGTGTGTGTGTATGCGCGCGCGCGCGCGTGCTTGCTCACGTGTGTTTATCTTCATTGTAGATAGCCCAGGAAGAACTTATTCTCTCTCTCTCTCTCTCTCTCTCTCTCTCTCTCTCTCTCTCTCTCTCTCTCTCTCTCTCTCTCTCTCTCTCTCTCTCTCTCTCTCTCTCTCTCTCTCTCTCTCTCTCTCTCTCTCTCTCTCTCTCTCTCTCTCCTATTTCCCGACCAATGGTTGTCTTCATTATTTCCGCCTTAATTTCCTTCCCGGCCATCATGTTTAACAGATACGCACACAACTTTCGAGCGTAATTTCCAACGAGTCGTACATAAGAGCCACTGGCGGCTAATTTTATACAAGGAGGCAAAAAGATTTCTCGTGTCCACCCGACGTGCACTTCTTCCTTATTTCTCCCTAAAGTATTAAGGAAAATCTAGAGGCAATTTCAGCGGGACTGCCTGAACAGGTAATTACATCCTACTTGGCCTTGAGAGACGGCCACAGGTGCCCCTCCTGGCAATGGCGCTAGATTAGCTCTTTTTCTCCCTCGGCGAGTGAGAACGGTACTTACTTGAGGCTGGCGGAGGGTGGAGACTAGTGCAGCGAGGCGAGAGTCCATGCAGGAGTGCGTGAAGACTGCTAGGTGTTTCTTTGTATTCCCTGCACGAGGAGTCGGGGATGGGTAGGGAGAGGAGGTGTGTAGGTATTTGTGTCTCGTACGTGAGGAGAGACGGTTGCGGTTAAGGACAGTGTGTCGGGGTAACGACGGGGAGGGAAGGGACGCAGCACCCATGTTTCTTTTTATACTGTGGTGGAATTGCGTGACTAATTTAACAAATCCTCCCGGATCTGTGGAGTAGCAAGTCTTTAGTGTCGGTGTGGCGGGAAAAATTGGAAAACCTTGCATCTGTTTGTTTGTTTTTTTGTTTTGTGTGTGTGTGTGTGTGTGTGTGTGTGTGTGTGTGTGTGTGTGTGTGTGTGTGTGTGTGTTTCCTTTGTGCACGTTTTTGATGTGTAGGTGTTGGCGTGAATGTTCGCTCTTGCCTGAGTACGCTTTCATGCATTCATGAGTCTTTTCAAGACAATTCTACTGAAGCAAGTGACAGTATTGGGAAAACAATGGGTGCAACCCTCCTCGTCCTCCAGCAAAGACAAGGCTGAAGATCATTATTTAATCTCGGGTGCCAAGCTAGCTGGTTGGTGCACCGCGGGCCGCAGGGATGCAGAATGAACTCACTATACGTTCCATCTGTATCAGTTATTCGTCATTACTGTTTATAATTTTGTCTACTTAGTTTTTAGCACTGAGTTGATGCCCAAGAAGCAGACACAGACTGGAAATGTTGTGGCTCTCAGCTGTCCTTATTACGAATTTTGGTCGCGGTGAATATCAGAATGGTACGTGCACACCAACGCGGCGGCTGGTTTGTGTCGGGGTCAGGTGCAGCCACTACCAGACACAAGCCTTCCTGACACTATGATTAACATAAATATATGTGTCCTGTGTGTGGTGGTGACTGTACCTGACTGCAACACGCGCCAGCAGATGAGTTCAAATGTATCTTCCGCCATAAGTAATCTGACTTGGCCAAATATAAGATAATACTTCAGGCGGGTGGCTTGTAGCTGAAATTCGTGATGCTGAAATGAATGAAATCTTCTACTCCTTCTTGGTGTATTGCAGCGCCGGAGTTGATGACGTAACTGATATTTAATGCCCAGACCGTAAACATATTATGAGCCTTTACTGTGAAATTCTTTCTCTCTCTCTCTCTCTCTCTCTCTCTCTCTCTCTCTCTCTCTCTCTCTCTCTCTCTCTCTCTCTCTCTCTCTCTCTTGCTTTCTATATCTATCTATCTAACTAGATCTCTTTATATCTCTATCTATCTAAGTAGCTATATCTATATTTTTTACAACACGGAAATCAAATCAACAACAACAGCAACAACAACAAAAAGCCCGCGAAACACTGTTCCAGCAAATAGTCCTGAACGAAGCAATTGTCAGTTTCGGTTGGAGAGGTTCTTGATACTCCATCATAGCAAGGTAAAGGGAGGCCAGCCAGTTATTCTCACGTGGGACGACGCTGGACTAGAATCTGTGTGGACTGCGCAGAGGTCTATCTGAGCTGTCCGTTTTCTCTGACATGGGAAACTCTTGTATAGTATGCCTTCATGCTGCATAGTTCGTGGGTGCAGATCCCTGCATTCCAAAGGAACCACACTGCTTTTTCATAGTCTCCCAAAAGATGAAGTTACAAATAATACCCTTTTTGGCATAGTTTTTTTTTTATTAGATCCTAAGCTAATTTAACAGTTTAGTACTGTGTATGATTTCATCAAGCATATACTGTACATATATAAATCATGAGGCTGTAGCCACATTGCATTGCACAACGGAAGCTGCCAAGCTGTAAAGGGAAGGACCTCAATGAGTTTAGCTGCACTGGGCACCATGGTCTGTACCCAAGACTTTGGTGAACAAATACTTTAAAGAGGAATGGGAACCCTGGATTATATGTTAATGCACATGCCCTATAGTCATAATTTTTATTATATGAGTGAATTGTCCTCACACTATAATGAAAATTAATGCAGAGGGCACTAAAACAGTACTGAAAATGCATTCCCGGATCAGAACCTACTTAGACATGCAGCAGAGTACATTACATTAGGATATCTTTAAATTCTTACATTCTCTCTCTCTCTCTCTCTCTCTCTCTCTCTCTCTCTCTCTCTCTCTCTCTCTCTCTCTCTCTCTCTCTCTCTCTCTCTCTCTCTCTCTCTCGTCTAGGTAGTGACGTCACTAGAATGCGCAGAGAGTGGTGGGGTAGGGGGGATCGAGATTACCTGGTGTTTCTTCTACCATGCATGAAAGAGTTCACTTCGTAGTCCGGAGGAAATACAGACGAAGGAAGGATGTTTCAGAGTTTGCTAGAAAAAAAGGAATGAATGCTAGTTTACTCTTGCATAAGGGATGTGGATAACATAGCGATGAGCTAGAGTAGAAAGTCGTGTGCGATGAGACCGCTAGATGGATGGAGGCATGTAGTTAGCAAGTTCAGAAGAGCAGTCTGCATGAAAATATCTATTGCAGATAGAAACATAGGCAACATTGCGGCGGAGTTTAAGAAACAGAAGACTGTCAATAAGAGGAGAGCTGATGAGAAGAAGAGACCTTGACTCAACTATGTCCAAAATGTCTGTGTGTGCTGCCCTCCTCCCCCTCTCCCCCCCACACACGCATGAGATGCAAACTCAATACGAGTACGGACAGGATCCCTACATGTGGATGCATATATGCATTTGGGAGTGAGAAAAAAAAGCGTGAGGATACAAAACGCCTAATAACGAGAAAGAAAATTTAACAAGAGATGAGATATGAAGTTTTCATCTGAGATATTAAGTTATAGATGTACTTAGAATGTTTAGAAAGGGACTGTTGAGTGTTGTCCAATAATAAGGGATAGGTGTTTGGAAGATTGAGTTGCACTGACAGGTGGAGAAATTGATTTTTTGAGGCATTGAAAAAAAAATCCTTTTGCCCCATTTATAAATGCTGGCAAAGTCAGAGGTTAAGCGTTTTGCTGCGTCCAGCCTCAAATCCTAAAATTCCAGTTGGGAGGGTCCTCTGTTAAAAGACGAGTAATTCGGCGTAGGAGTAGATATAAAGGTTTGTCTTGGAAAGATCATTCGTAAACAATAGAAAAAGTGGGAGATAGATCAGAGCCTTGCGGAACACCAATGTTGATAGGTTAAGGGTTAGAACAGTGGTCGTCTGCCACAGCAGAGGACAGATCGGCCTGAAAGGAAATTGGAGATGAAAATACAGAGAAAAGGATAAAATCCATTGGAGGGTAGTGAGACATGGACACTGAATAGAGGCTTGGAGAGGCGTGTCGATGCCTTTGGTAACAAGTGCCTTCGCAGGGTCTTGAGGTATCGCTGATATGACCGTGTCGAACCAGCTACTACTCCGTGAAAGTGAATCGAGGTTTGTTTATAGCTTAGTCCGTGAGCGCTAACGCCAGCTATATAGGCACGTGGCACGCCTCCCGGACGTCGATCCTGTTCACAGGGTTGTTTCTGTACGAAGCAATCCTGAGTGGGGGAGACTAAGGGGACGCCCTCGTAACTCATGACTGGGACAAGTCAGCCGCTCCTACAGGGAAGGACTTGGGATGGACAGGGCAGCTGCGTGGGAGCTTGCTCGGGAGGACCGTCGGGGGTATGGGCGGCGAGTGAATGAAGCGACGCATCCCAGGGCGTATTCTTCCCATAGTAGTTAAGAAAGCAAAGCAGTAAATTTTTCTAGCAATCCATCCATTTATCTCTATCTACCTATTAATCTATCTATCTATCTATCTCTCTGTATTTAACCATCTCTCTCTCTCTCTCTCTCTCTCTCTCTCTCTCTCTCTCTCTCTCTCTCTCTCTCTCTCTCTCTCTCTCTCTCTCTCTCTCTCTCTCTCTCTCTCTCTCTCTCTCTCTCTCTCTCTCTCTCTCTCTATATATATATATATATATATATATATATATATATATATATATATATATATATATATATATATATGCAAAACCGTTATTTATGTTAATAATTTTCCGCAATGATGTTTCGTATATGATATATGTAAACCGCTGATATATATTCCTGCTTAACATTTCTAAGGTTTCGTAGGTCACACATATATACTGTTAGTACTATGTGGTAATTGAAACTAGTCGTAGAATTCGTTAAGGGTATTTGCGTGATGTTATTTTATATGTGGGAGGTAACTAATATACGTACATCTCTAATTAACATATTTATTAACGCTGCTTATATCATAAATACTTATAGATGTTACACAACGTTGGTAAATAAGGCACTTGAAAGTCGTATTTGGAGTAACCAATTTGATATTTTCCGTGACATCTTAGGGCGCGGTTGAAGGAAGCTCTGGGACATATGTAGACGTGTTTTCCCCTGAAGCTTAAGCGGCCTTCGTTGCATGCTTCTGGCACAAGACTCTGTACAAGGAACAGAAAAGATAATTAATATTATGAATAGAAATTCCAGGGGTGACAATATCCCCATATCTTTTCAATGACTTTATCAGGACATCATAGGTTTTCTTTTATCTCACTCACCATCAGAAAAGTTACAATATTCAATACTGCATTTCCTCTATCCGCAACCAACATTAATATCACTACTCTTGCATTCATGTCCGTCACCCCTGGGACGATAATTACTACCTTCACTAACTCAAGTATCACCCCACAACCACCATGCTTATCTCCTCCACCGTATCTTCAACATCCCTCTTAATCTGGCATCCACCATCACCACCACAGAACGCGTACCGGACCCACTCACCTCTTTAAGTTGCTGCACTTCGAGTCGTTCCAAAAGAAATCCTTTGACTTCCTCATCTCTGTGCAGTCCTCGTTTTCAAAATTATTCGGCTCTCCGTCATGCCATCTGGTGAACAGGTACACCGTTTTGGTTTTAAATGCGCGTGTGCGCGCGCACACACACACACACACACACACACACACACACACACACACACATACTTCTCTAAGGCATACTTTTGTATGAATTACACTCACAAAGTGTTACATTCCTGAGTTTTTCATTCTATATTCTATATTGGCTGTAGCATTTTACGGGCTTGGTACGTTCTCCAAACACTGGCTAGAGTTGAATCAATAAATAGTAATATTGCAATATTTACCTAGTCGAGTTTGGAAATCTACTTGTTAATGCCGTGTGTGATGTCTACAAGGAAATTTCAAAGTAAAGTTAATAAAAACCTACCCTTTGAATACTGGTACGGAGTTATCTGTCCATCTGAACATTCCCTCGGTATTCCGATCTTCTAAACCAATCCACGTGTCATAAGTGACGAGACCTGGGGACAGTTGCGGGGGGAAGAACACTTTATGGTTACGATTTTTTAGTGTGCAAAGTCTCGACCTATTATGATAAATAAAGCATATAAATTGGTACTTTAAAACAGATGTCTTGCAAACTTTCATATCAAAAATTTTGTGCTTTAAAATCTTAAGAGAAACAAATAAAAGAAAATTTTCTGCATTACCTCTAAGGAACTGAAGTTCATCATTTGTCGTAATTTTGACGTAGTCTGCATTTTTACCGAGACAGAAGTACTGTCCCTTAACCCAGTCAAGTGTGATATCGTTGTCGACATGGTAACACGACGCTCCATGCAGTTTCCATCCTGCCTCGCAGACCCACGGAGACTCAGTGGTGGTTGTAGTCGGCTCATCTGTGATTGTTTGGGGTTTTGTGGAGTCCACTTCGCCTCCCTTCACGCATTCAATCAATGTTGTAGCCTCTGATGTGACAGTCGAACTTAGTTCAGTCACCTCAGAAGAACTGACGGGGACAGTGGTGAGTGTTGAGTCACCTGTGACAGGGGTGGGTGTTGAGCCACCTGTGACAGGGGTGGGCGTTGAGCCACCTGTGACAGGGGTGGGTGTTGAGCCACCTGTGACAGGGGTGGGTGTTGAGCCACCTGTGACAGGGGTGGGTGTTGAGCCACCAGTGACAGGGATGGGTGTGGATTCACCAGTGACAGGGGTGGGTGTGGATTCACCAGTGACAGAGATGGGTGTGGATTCACCAGTGACAGGGATGGGTGTGGATTCACCAGTGACAGGGGTGGCTGTGGATTCACCAGTGACAGGGATGGGTGTGGATTCACCAGTGACAGGGATGGGTGTGGATTCACCAGTGACAGGGGTGGCTGTGGATTCACCAGTGACAGGGGTGGGTGTGGATTCACCAGTGACAGGGATGGGTGTGGATTCACCAGTGACAGGGGTGGCTGTGGATTCACCAGTGACAGGGATGGGTGTGGATTCACCTGTGACAGGGGTGGCTGTGGATTCACCAGTGACAGGGGTGGGTGTGGATTCACCTGTGACAGGGGTGGCTGTGGATTCACCTGTGACAGGGGTGGGTGTGGATTCACCAGTGACAGGGGTGGGTGTGGATTCACCTGTGACAGGGGTGGGTGTGGATTCACCAGTGACAGGGGTGGGTGTGGATTCACCTGTGACAGGGATGGCTGTGGATTCACCTGTGACAGGGGTGGGTGTGGATTCACCTGTGACAGGGGTGGGTGTGGATTCACCTGTGACAGGGGTGCTGGCGCAAGCTTCAGACTGTAGGGCTGACTGAAGGTCTTGCGTTTCTGAAAGTTATGATAATCATTACTTTATTATTATAAATATTATTATCATTATTATTATTATTATTATTATTATTATTATTATTATTATTATTATTATTATTATTATTATTATAAATATTATTATCATTATTATTATTATTATTATTATTATTATTATTATTATTATTATTATTATTATTATTATTATTATTATTATTATTATTATTATTATTATTATTATTATTATTATTATTATTGTTATTATTATCATTATTTATTTATTATTATTATTATTATTATTATTATTATTATTATTATTATTATTATTATTATTATTATTATTATTATCGTTATTATTATTATGGATAATATTATTATTATTATTATTATTATTATTATTATTATTATTATTATTATTATTATTATTATTATTATTATTATTATTATTATTATTGTTATTATTATCATTATTATTTATATATCATTATTATTATTATTATTTTTATTATTATTATTATTATTATTATTATTATTATTATTATTATTATTATTATTATTATTATTATTATCATTATTATTATTATTTATATTATTATTACTATTATTATTATTATTATTATTATTATTATTATTATTATTATTATTATTATTATTATTATTATTATTATTATTATTATTATTATTATTATTGTTGTTGTTGTTGTTATTGGTATTATTATTATTAATATTATTTTTATTATTATTCATATTATTATTACAATTATCCATTATACATTTAATATTATTTATTTATTATTATTCGTTTTTTCTGTTGAGTTTGGGACACTCAAAACTATTATTTTCCGGCCTTTTGAACATAATTCGTAGGTAGGAACAGGTAGGAAGACACCTACCGAAACGAGCGCAAGCCACTCCCGGTGAGATATATATTGGAAGTGAGGAGCGTGCTGAAGCCCTCCAAAGACCCTTCCCATATCCTCACTTTCCGTTTCCCTATTGTCTCATCAACACCAGAGAGTAGTTCAGCATGCTCTCTTAGGACAGATCCTCTCTCTTTTCACACCACACTACATTCACACAACATACACACCTTTCCCAAAAAATGAAATTCAAAATGGCGCACCATAGCACCATGGCACATAAACGACCTTCCTCGGAGTCCCCGCCTGGGGGGGGGGGGGGTATCATAAATTCCCCCAGAGAGGATTCCCTTTCTGGATGCCGACTTGAGAGGTGTCCTGAAAACTCCTCAAACCTCCTCATAAATTTCTGCAACATTCGCGGTGTTAGTTCTAATTTCCATTCTGTCGAACACCATCTCTCCTCCTCTATACCTCACCTTCTCTTCCTCACCGAAACATAGGTTTCTGAGGCTACTGACAGCAATCTCTACTCTGTTCCCTCCTATTATCTCTATCCTAAATTTCAATCCAAAGCTGGATGTTGTGTCTATGTACGCAACGACATCACTTGTTCTCGTGCCCACGACCTTGACTCTTCTGAAATATCCACCATCTTCCTAAGACTTCATTGTTATCCTAATACTAAATACATCTGTGCTGTTTATCTCTCACCTAACTCTACTAACTATGGAAAATTCTTTGACTATTTGAACTCTAAAGTGGAGCATATAATTATTGACCCACTTTCCCTTCGCTGAAATCTCCATCTTGGGAGATTTCAATGTTCACCTCCAGCTTTGGCTTTCATCCTCTTTCACTGACCAGCATGGTGAACAAGCCTACAACTTTCCTCTCCTCAACGATCTAGAGCAGTTGGTTCAGCACCCTACACGTATTCCCGACCGTCCTGGAGACAGGCCCAACATACTAGACCTCTTCCTTACCTCTAACTCTTCTACTTACTCTATCAAATTGTTCTCTACGTTGGGCTCCTCCGATCACAACCATATTTCTGTATCCTGTCCTATCGCTCCTGTACATCCTCTGGACCCACCGAAGAGGCGATACTTCTGGCATTTTCCTTCATCCCGGTGGGACGACCTGAGGATGTACTTTTCCGATTTCCCGTGGAATGATCATTGCTTCCAGGAGAGAGACCCCTCTGTGTGTGCCCAGCGCATCACAGAGGTGATTGTCTCTGGAATGGGGCCATACATTCTACGTACTTTCTCTACTCCTCATGCTAAAAAGCCTTGGTTTAATCACGCTTGTTCTCGTGCTGTCAAAGATAGAGAGGCAGCTCACAAAAGGTACCAGAGCCTTCGAACTCCCGCTAACGATGATCTTTACATTTCCGCCCGGGATCGTACCAAATACATTCCTCGACTTATCAAAACCTCTTTCATCCATAGCAAATGTCAAAACCTTGCTTTCTCAAAATTCTTCCCATGACTTCTGGCACCTAGCCAAAAATATCTCCTCCAATTTCACTTCTCATCTTTCCCTCCTCTCCTTAACCCTGACGGCAGCACAGCCGGCTCATCTATTTCTAAGGCTAAATTCTTCGCTCAAACTTTCTGTAGCAATTCCACTCTGGACGATTCTGGGCATATTCCTCCTACTCATCCCCCCTCTGACTCCTTTATGTCTGTTAATAAGAATCTTCAGAATGATGTTCTCTATGCCCTTTCTGGCCTCAGCTCTGAGAAGGCTTATAGACCTGGGGCGGGATTCATCAAACCATTTACCGGACCTCTGTCTGGTAAGTCTCGCGGTATCTCCGCCCACCCGGTAAATCGGCATTCATCAACCACTTACCGGAGCCGTGGTAAGGCCAAAAGTTACCGCGGCTCCGAGCACCCGTAACTGAGTTACCGCAGGCGTGGTAAGTGCTTAGACACTGCCGCGGCTCATGTTCGGAGGCGATTTTGAGCCTATGTATTTTTTACCTCGTGACGTGCCCTTCACCATCAGAAGCAGAAAAGGATGCAGATTTAGGATCTGGGCTTATAGAAGCGATGTGACGAAAACCAGCTGAGTACGAAGGAGTTGAAGAGAAATAAATGCAAGAAAATGTGTACTCCCTATTCATTTAACTTTGATTTTCGTATGTGTATTTACACATTATTGTTACAATTGTATGCTAGTGTGATGCAGAATTTTCTCAAGAAGATGATGGTGGTCTCCATTTTTCTCAAAAATGAATGTTGGGGTCAGGAAACGGGGTGGGAGTGAGGTGTGTGAAGTCGTCGGTTTGGGATGAACTGGGCAGACCCATGCACTGCCTCAGGCCGGCTTCACTTGCAGGCCGCATTCTTTAGTATGTAAGTCTGTGGAACTGTCCACCCACATGACTTTTCCCTACTTGTTAAAACACTGCAGAGGGAATAATGTTCTGTCTGTGACAGTCACCTCCCGTCTCAAGTCTCCAATATTCTTGCTGTGGAGTTTAATGTCGTAAAATTTTGCTCTGACCTCCTCCACACTACTCACGAAGCCACTCGATCACGCCATTCACCTCAGCAGCCACAACTTCCCACGCCCACACCCATTGCTTGGCTGCACCAGTGAGGCGTGATGACAATGGCCCCCTAGCCAGTTTTGGTTGCGAGGGGTGAGTATGGGCAAACATTAGTGATAGCGAGGCACGCAGCTGGCGTTGGCGACGGAAAACTATGTAGGTAACACAAAAATGTTCAGAATATAGCTAGGCTACATAAGCGAGTATATTTTTATTTCAAGAATAAATATACAAGTAACAACGCATGTAATTGAGGGATCACCACGCTAATTGTTTGTTTTAAGGCAGTGTTTACGCCTGTACAATACGCATGTCTTGATTTTGAAGTATGTGTATTAGTAAACAAACGACACGTGAAAGCTGAAATACAGCATCAAAGGTCGCACCTGATTGGCTATCAGCCCAGACAATCGTCGTTAGGCTGCTGCGTACCGGAGCGTTACCATACCGTTGATAAATGCCGTGTTTGAAAGATGCCGCAGCTCTGGTAGCGCTCCGGTAAATGTGAGAGATACCAGAGGCGTGGTTGGTAAGATTGATGAATCCGGGGCCTGATGGAGTGCCTCCTATTGTCCTTAAAAACTGTGCCTCCGTGCTGACACCCTGCCTGGTCAAACTCTTTCGCCTCATCAGCTCTCTTCCTCTTACTTATAATCTTTTACTTCTTAAATTCCGCCGCCATGTTGCCTCTCTTTCTATCTTCTATCGATATTTTCACGCTGACTGCTCTTCTGAACTTGCTAACTGCATGCCTCCCCCCTCCCGCGGCCCCGCCGCACACGACTCTCTAGTCAAGCACATCCCTTTACTGTCCTAATCCCTTACGCACGAGTTAACCATCATTTTCATGCACTCTTTCATCCCTTACGCTGGTAAACTCTGGAACAATCTTCCTTCATCTGTATTTCCTCCTGCCCACGACTTGAACTCTTTCAAGAGGAGGGTGTCAGGACACTCTCCTCCCGAAATTGGCCTTTCTTTCAGCCACTCCTCTGGACTCTTTGTAGAAGTGAGTAGCGGGGCTTTTTTTCATTGTTTTTTTGTTTTTTGCCCTTGAACTGTCTCTTTTGCTGTAAAAAAAAAATATATATATATGTATATATATATATGTATATATATATATATATATATATATATATATATATATATATATATACATATATATATATACATATATATATATATATATATATATATATATATATATATATATATATATATATATATATATATATATATATATATATATATATATATTTTTTTACGTTGCTGCCTATTGCGCCGGTAGGCATCTTCCCGTGGGGCCTGATGGTCGGCCCAAGGCTTCTTCCAGGTGGGGCCTGATGGTCGGCCCAGCCTGTTCTGGCGCAGGCAAGTGTTTTTATAGTGGCGTCATTTGCATTGGCTCATGCTGCCCCCGGAACTCGTTCTTGATTCGCTTGGACGGCTTCCTCTAGAGTCCGGGTTGATGGGTGGTCTTCAGGACAGCATGTGGGTAGTTTTAGGCCACTCGGCGGTGACCGAAAAATTCGAGGGGGTAGCGTGGGGACTCGAACTCGCGTCGTCCATCACGTGGTGAATGTGGGCCCAGCACGCTACTTTCAGTTCGGCCACTGCCTACCATTAGTTCGTATATATATATATATATATATATATATATATATATATATATATATATATATATATATATATATATATATATATATATGCAAGAGGGACCTGAAAGCCCTACACATCAACACCGACTCATGGGAAGCAACAGCCTCAGAGCGACTGCCTGGCGGCAAGCAATTCAACAAGGCCTCCATGTGTTTGAGGGAGACACTGCCCAGCAGTCTGAGGCAAAGAGACAAAGAAGAAAGGCCCAAACCCGGCAGACCAACCAGCCTCTATCTTCACCTGTGATCAGTGTGGGAGGGATTGCCACCTCTGTATTGGCCTGTCCAGCCACACCCGACGCTGTACCTGAGGTCTTCAACTGCTCCATGGTCTCCTGAGACCGACGGATATATATATATATATATATATATATATATATATATATATATATATATATATATATATATATATATATATATATATATATATATATATATATATATATATATATATATATATATATATATATATATATATATCCTTGCGTCTTGGTACGTAACGGGAAGCGCATTGTTTGCGTTTAAAAAAAAAAAAAATATCCATAATCATGCACTTTTTGTGAATATTATCACACACCTTTCTCGTTTTAGTATTGGTGTTGTTACTGTATAAGGACAATCAGATTGAAGGGAAACTGTTGTCAAGGGCTAGCGGAAAGTGAGAGAACTCGGAACTAAAGAATATTAACCTAATATCCTGTTTTTGTATAGTGTACGTTTAATCTCCGAACTATGCAAAGACAGACAAGTTTTGGACACAAAGGCATGCATGGAAAAATTATAGTTTCTAATCAAGTTGTAAGCCTTACGTCTTAATAAAAACAGTAAATACATTAAATCATTTTATATCAAAGATACAGAGGAATCAGTGTTCGAAAACTCTACTTTAGGGTATGTGAATACAAGTCGTGGAAGGTTAGGATTTTGTTATGGTAAGCCACGGTAGTGGGAAGACCACGTTAGCTCACTGTTTCAAAACTGGGCGCGGAAACAGTGAGGACGGGAGCTGGGAGGGAGGCGAAGAGGTTAAAGGGCCTTGTTTGCCTAGCGGTCTGGTTCATAGAGGTTTCCTTATTGCTATTTTTTTCCTGCATGCGCTTCCATTAGCAATGATTGATTTAAGCCAGGTTATCCCAAAAAAAGATACCAGGAAGTGTGTTAGCTGTAATATATTTTATTAATATTTCATAATGTTGATGATAGCAATCACAATAATAATAACAATAATAATAACTATAATTATTATTATTATTATTATTATTATTATTATTATTATTATTATTATTATTATTATTATTATTATTATTATAATTATTATTATTATTGTTATTATTATTATTATTATTATTATTATTATTATTATTATTATTATTATTATTATTATTATTATAATTAATAATAATAATATTATTATTATTTTCATTATTATTTTCATTATTATTATTATTATTATTATTATTATTATTATTATTATTATTATTATCATTATTATTATTATTATTATTATTATTATTATTATCATCATAAAGATTATTAGTATTGATATGATTTCCGTATCCATGAAAAAGACTATCAATATGAGCCCCTGCCCGAAACAATTTAAGTTTAACAATTGTTGAAAGCAAGCAATATTGCTCCAGGCCCTTTGTGCCTGTGCGTCTGTGCTTATTATTTATGTTATGTCTGGAGTTAGCAAGTTCAGAAGATCAGTCAGCGTGAAAATATCGATTGAAGATAGAAAGAGTGGCAACATGGCGACGGAATGTAAGAGGAAGAGAGTTGATGAGAAGAAGAGCCTTGGTCTCTACCCTGTCCAAAAGAGATGTGTGTGTGGAGACCCCCACACACGTGAGATGCATACTCCATACGAGGCCGGACACGGCCCTTGCACATGAATAGCATCTAGGAGGGGGAAAAGAACTGGCGATACAGAACGTCCAGCCTCGAGGAAGCTCATTTAGAAAGAGAGAAGATATGACGTTTTCAGTTGAGATTTTAAGTTAAGGATAGACCGAGGATGTTTACTGTAGAGGAGGGGGACAGCCGACTGTTATCGAAGAACAACTGATAGGTGTTTGAAAGATTGTGTCGAGTTCCCAGGTGGAGGAATTGAGTTTTTAGGGGTTCAAGGACACCAAGTTTTTCTTGTCCCAATCGGAAATGATAATGTGGTCTGAGGTTAAGCGTTCTGCAGCCTCCAGCCTGGAATCATATAGTTCCTGTTGAAAGGTCCTTCTATCAAAAGATGTTGAGTAATGCAGAGTAGAGTCATCGGTGTAAGAGTGGATAAGACAGTTTGTTTTGGAAAGATCATCAACGAACAACATACATTGAGAGAGAGAGAGAGAGAGAGAGAGAGAGAGAGAGAGAGAGAGAGAGAGAGAGAGAGAGAGAGAGAGAGAGAGAGAGAGAGAGAGAGAGAGAGAGAGAGAGAGAGAGAGAGAGAGAGAGAGAGAGAGAGAGAGAGAGAGAGAGAGAGAGAGAGAGAGAGAGAGAGAGAGAGAGAGAGAGAGAGAGAGAGAGAGAGAGAGAGAGAGAGAGAGAGAGATCGGCCTGGAAGGAAACTGGAGATGAAAGTTCAGAGAGAGGAATAGGATCCGTAGGAGGGTATTTTGAAAAGCAAAGATTTTTACAAGACTCCATCAAAAGCATTCGAGATGTCTAAGGCAACAGCAAAAGTTTCACCGAAACGCCTGAGAGGATGATCAGGAGTTAGTTAGGAAGGCAAGAATATCACCAGTTGAACGCCCCTTGAGGAACCACTGACGATCAGATTCAACGTCAGAAGTTGATAGATGTTTAAGAAATTTCCTGTTAAAGATTGTCTCAAAAGCTTTAGAAAGACAAGAAAGTAAAGGTATTGGACGGTAGCTGGAAGAATTAGAGAGGTCACCCCTCTAAGGAACAGGCTGTATGTAGTTATACTTCCAGCAGTAAGAAAAGGTGGATGTTGAAAGGCACAGACGAAAGAGTTTGTCCAGGCAGGGTGTCCGCACGGAAGCACAATTATTAAGGACGATAGGAGGCACTCCATCAGGTCCAAAAAACTTCTGAGGATTGAGGGCAGAGAGGGAATAGGAAACGTCATTCTTAAGAATCTTAAGAACAGGCATAGTGGAGTCAGAAGGGAGGATGAGTAGGAGAAATATGCCAAGAATCATCCAGATTGGAGTTTTTAAAGAAAGTTTGAGCGAAGAGTTCAGCCTTAGACATATGAAAAGGAAAAAGAAGTGAAATTGTGTGAGATATTTTTGGCTAGGTGCCAGATTTTCTCGGAAGAATTAGAAAAAAGCAAGGCGTTGACATTTGATACTTATGAAAGTATTTTTGGTAAGTCGAAGAATCGATTTGGCATGATTCCGTGCAGAAATTTAATAAAGATCGTGATTAGCAGGAGTGCGAAGGCTTTGGTACCTTTTGTGAGCCGTCTCTGTAGCCTGTCGTAGCACGAGAACAAGCGTGATTAAACTAATGTCTAATCACTAAAAGAGAAAGTACGTGGAATGTGTGCCTTCATTCCAGAGACCATCACGTCCGTAATGCGCTGGGCACGCACAGAAGCGTCTCTGTCCTGGAAGCAGGAATCATTCAATGGGAAATCGGAAAAGACATCCTCGGGTCGTCCCACCGAGCTGAAGCGAAATACCAAATGAACCACCTCTTCGGTGGATCCAGAGGCTGTACAGGAGCGACAGGACAGAATGCATAAATAAGGTTGTGATTGGAGGAGCCAAACGGAGAGAACCGTTTAATAGAATAAGCTGAAGGATTAGAGATTGGAAGCGGCCTAGAATGTTGGGCGTATCTCCAAGGCGGTCGGGAATTCGTTATGGTGCTGAACCATCTGCTCTAGATCACTGAAGAGAGCAATATTGTGGGCTTGTTTACTAGGCTGGTCAGTGAAAGAGGATGAAAGCTGGTAATGAACATTGAAATCTCCTAAGATGGAGATTTCAGAGAAGGGAGAGTGAGTCAAGATGTTCCCCACTTTATAGTTCAAATAGTAAATTTTTTTTACATAGTTTATAGAGTTAGGTGAGAGAGTTCACAGACTAAGCTGGTAACAGACCTCCTTTCAGTTTCACGGAGTAGTCGCTTTTTCGACAGGAAGTTATTCCAGAGATGCACCATGATCCTGTGAAGGCACTTGGTACCAAAGGCATCAGCACGCCTCTCCAAGTCACTTTTCAGTGTACAAGTCTCACAGCCATACAGAAAAATATGGAGCACAAGCGACTTATAGACTAGAATCTTTGTCCGCCTGCAGAGATATCGACAACGCCATATACGTACTCGTGTTGAGCGAGTCCATAACACCGTATGCCAGCCAATCCGTCGAGTGACATTCTGGTAAGGCCCACCATTATTATGCATTACGCTACCAAAGTATGTGAAGCTTTTGGTGACATCGACATCCTCACCACATGCTTTAATAGACTGAACTGTGTCATCTAGTAAGCCTCCAAACGACTGGACCGTGGTTTTGGCCCAGGAGACCTTCAGTCCCAGAGGCTTCGATTCCTCACACAGCACTTCGAGGGCTATCACCAAGACCTCCAGCAATTCCGCGAGAAGTACAGCATCATCAGGTCTGTAACCTTGATATCACCAACAGATACTTCGCAACGACTATGATTAGCAACTTTCATTGATACCCAGTCCATGCAACTGTTGAAAAGTGATGTAGCAAGGACGCATCCCTGCTTCACTCCTGAATTGACAGGGAAGAAACCGGAAACGAGCAACTTGCCCAGTACACTGAGTATTGTAATACCACGGTAATTGTTGCAGTCCTGTCACTCCCCTTTTTCTTTCCACATAGGGACTACCAACCCCCTTTTCCAGTCAAGAGGAATAGCGCTGAACTGCCACACGACAGACAACACCGCATTCCACCAATGGATCATGGCTTCACCCCCGGCTTTCAACATCTCGGCACTGATATTACAGATCCCAGCTGCTTTTCCATCCTCCAAACTTCCTCAGTCTCTCCCACCTCCGGAAGAGAGGTTGGAGTTTCGTCTATTGGTGGATCAACAGCCGCTCTCTGCAACCTAGTCCTATTTGAAGGAGTCCGCTTGGGCCTCTGCCGTGTACAACGGCCCAGAGTGCTCAGCCCAACGCGCTCGGTAACTTTCCGCATCTGGTACTGTCTGCCCATTAATCGTAGTACTCCTCAGAGATATGGATTTGGAGCGGAATTTCTCCATAGCTCGAAAGGAAGGTCTTAGGTCGTTTGCATTTAGACAACCCTCCACATCCTCAGCGTGGCCTCTGACGTACGTACCTCTCCCTATCCCTCCTCAGAAAGGTCCTAGTTTTTTTCTCACCGTGTGCAATCTTTGATTCAGAGTGAGTCTTTGACGAACTATGGGTTTAAACTGGATAAATTCAGATTCAACAGGGATATAGGCAAAAATTGGTTTACAAACAGGTGGTGGATAAGTGGAATAGGCTTAGAAGTCATGTGGTGAGTGCCAATACAATTGTCGCATTCAAAAATAGATTAGATAAATTCATGGACAGCGATATTAGGTGTGGTTAGATACATGGGAGCTACACGGGAGATTATGTTCAGAGGAGCTGCCTCGTACAGGCCTACCGGCCTTTTGCAGACTCCTATGTTCTTATGTTCTTAACTGGAGCACTAATGAGATCTAACATTGGCCGCAAGTTTCGCAGCTCTAATGTTTCGTCAGGAGTACTATAAATGGTGAAGACTAATTTAAAGTTTCGAAAGAAAACGCCTACATATTTTTTTTTTGTCAACAATAATCTGTTCATCCTAAGTTTGTGGCTGAATGGACAGCGTGACGGCGCCGCGTCCAGGACGACGCGGGTTCGCGCCCCGCCACGTGCCACAAGCCGGGATTTTTCAGTCACCGTCGAGTGGCCTAAGACTACACACATGCTGTCCAGAAGACCACCTATCAACCCAGACTCTAAATTATCTCTCTAAAAGAGAGGGTCAACGATGAGCTCCGGGAGGCAGCATGAGTCAACATACACTTGCCTGCGCCACAACGGGCTGGGGCTGACTATCAGGCTCCACCAAGAAAGCTTACCGGCGCCACAGGTGGAGACGTAAAAATAAAAAAAATAAAAAAGTGCTTCGAATTGTATCACCCCAAAAGTTTTGGGAAACTGGAGAGCCTCCCAGCATCTGTTTATTACGATTGAAAGAAGGAAAATATTAAGTTTGAAAATCAACATTTTGCACACAAAAATGTCCCTTCATGGGAAATCGTCTCGTGACGGCTGTCTGATCTGACTGACCTGGCATGTCCCTGACGAGGGAGCAGGTGATCGTGCCGTCCTGGCGGTACTCCTGCCTCACCATGTAGCCCTGCTCCGTCAGGCGAGCCTCCCGCCTGAACAGCGGTCCGGCTGACCATGTCTGAGGGAAGAATTCTGCTGAGCTGGCTGCCACGGCATCGTCAGGCATGAACAAATTTGCATCAAGCAAGTGAACTATAAACATTTGTGTCATGGTGCCTTTGACCGAAATAACTCTGACTCACCTTCACGCTGTCTTCACATGGTGAGGAACAGTCCACTTGCGGCTCGGGGCCAGAGAAGTCAAGGTTCAGAGTTTCATCACACGCCAGCCCTGTCCCCTGCCGCCACTCCCCACCCACGACACCGCCACACACTAGCTGAAATACATTACGAAAGTCGTAAGAAGGCATACATTATGCAATGTCTATGATTATCATTTGCAATAGTATTGTGAAAACTAATCAAGAACGATACTCGACTCTCATTTGACATGGAAATTTTGTAATGACTCGTTATTTTTATTCTGTAAAAGTTAGGCTGATCTTCCACAGAGAAGATTTTTAGATATTTTTAACATATGTACATTTTTTACAGCAAGGGAGACAGCTCAAGGACACTAATACAAAGTGGAACAAAAAAGCCCGCCAGTCGCTGCTCAAACAAAAGAAAAACGGAACAAGAGGCCAAGAGAGAGGTTAATTTCAAGAGAAGAGGTGTCTTGACACTCCTCTCTTGAAAGAGGTCAAGTCATAGGCAGGAGGATATACAGATAAAGGAAGGCTCTTCCAGAGTTTTACCAGCTGAAGGGAAAAAAAGAATGCAGATGCTGGTTAACTCCTGCCTAAGGGATTTGGACAGTATAGGAGTGAGCATTAGTAGAAAGTCGAGTACAGCGAGGCCGCGGGAGGTGGGGGGAGGCATGCAGTTAGAAAGTTCAGAAGAGCTCTAAAATATATTTATTGTGGTAAAATATATAAATATATAGACCCTGAGATCAGATTTTAATTCTTGACACGGCCCTATTGACTTATTTATACCAACAGCGAAAATGGAAATGACTTTTCAGTAAGCATGATGAACAGTCCGTGTCTCTGAATGAACAAGTCATATGCTGCTGGACGGAAGGAATAATAAAGTAAAGTAACTTTCACCAAAGCTATTTTAGTGATGATCTGGACCGTGTTATTGTTACGCATTGAAATCTTCAGTTATCTTTCAATCACAAGCCTTGTTATTCATTGTATGCAGGAAACATAAGACAAAAATGTTTTTGTGGTTAAATATAAACACGATTTACTTGACAGGAATAAGAGTAAACGTGTCTTGCAGTTCCTTTTAATATTATTTTTAATGAAGTTCTTTGTTCTTTGAGTAGTTATCAAGTGGAAAATGTTTAATTTATACGGTATCATACCATTGACTGAGGTAACAAACTTTAAAGGCCTTGAAATAATTGTAACACTCGTCACATTATCGGAAGTATACCTGTGCTGTATCTCAAAGCATATAATTACAACTTGTACGGACTCGCCGACTCTGAGTCGTGCACATCAACTCACCTTCGCCACTAAGAGCAAGACTGCGACCTGTTGGCTCAGCATGGTTTGAATGCAGTTTCGTAGCCGCTACCCAGCCCTTTATATACTTATCCGTTATGAAAATCTTCTTCAGAATGCAACTTTTTTTTCTTTTTCCTGAATATATGTCCTTTCGTAATTTGTAGCAGTCTATTTGTTGTACTTGATTATTTCTTTTAGTAACTTGTCTGACTAAATTGCTTCATTTTATAAATGATCTAATTTTGTTGATCAGAACACACACGGTTTACAGACTGGTGAGTTTGGACTCACTGCGCAGAAAGGCTGGGCATTCAGGGCTGAGGTGCCGGTGCGGGGCCGAACACCTGATCCAACACGAGTCAAGCTAACTCAGCGCGACACACTGACATAAACTAAGTGTTTATAATGAGCCCATTCATAGTGAAAATGTCCTGGAATGTTAATAAAGTGAATAATGTGTACCTGGTGCAGGTCAAGGCTATATTAGAACTGTTTATCATGCTGCAGAATCTGTATGTGACCAACTCCCTGATGCAAAAGTTTATCATTATCTTAAAATTTTCATACTTTCACTGGTTTACTCTTAAACAACCTTATTTCGTTAACATGTTAGTATTCCGACAACTAAAATGCTTTGATGATGGAAGCCACAAGACGCCACCCCAACTGACGTTCCATGTTAAACTTTGTCCTTCCTTCGTGGGAACAGTGTATGTCCTCCTCCCACTGGCCTTCTCTTTTGGACCTTCTGGCCTTCCATTGTCAGAATGGTGGACTGCTTCAACGGTAAAACACACACACACACACACACACACACACACACACACACACACACACACACACACACACACACACACACACATAACTTCATTATTTGGTGACCTGCCGGATGATTATATTAAACATTACCTTTGTTTACTTCCTATTTACTTTCACTCGGGCTCCCCGATTCTTTTAAGTTCTTTGATGATTCTCAGACTTACTTACTGAGACTTTGTCATCTGTGAGTCCAAGGTTGTTACACCGTGTATTTTGATTTTAATGTTATCCCACTCATATTTCTGAATCTTATAAGTAAGCTGCAAACAATATTGGGGATATTCTGTCCTCCTGCCAAACGCCATTCTCAGTTTTAATTTTCACGCTTTTATTGCGCAAATAATGTTTACCGTGCAGTAGTTATATGAATCTTTCAGCAGCTTTACGTACGGTTCATCCACGCCCTGCCTCTTGAGTGCTTGCATAAATGGTGTATTTCTAACAGGGTCACATGCTGAACCATTTCTATGAAAACCATACATAATGGTTTAGTGTACTCGACAGATGTTTTCGACATGTTGGTTAATTGCGTGGATGTGGCCAGCCAATGAAAAATCCGGCTTTTTCTCTCGGCGGTTTTCAGTCTCATGTGGCACTTATTCTTTTTGTCATAAACTTATTGGCAAAACTTTGGGTTTCAGGGCGATAACTAATCGGTTGATAGTTCTGTTATTCTTTTGATTCGCCTTTTGTCGAGAATTGATAATGTAGTGGTATTTTTCCGGGGTCTTGGAACTTTGTAACTCTCGCAGCATATATATATATATATATATATATATATATATATATATATATATATATATATATATATATATATATATATATATATACACACACACCGCCGTCTCATTTATCTCTAAGGCTGAACTCTTCTCTCTAACCTCTAAAAACTCCACTCTGAATGATTCTGGGCATATTCCTCCTACTCATGCCCCCTCTAATTCCTTTCTGCCTGTTTTTAAGATTCTTAAAAATTATATTTTCTGTGCCCTCTCTGGCCTGGACCCTCAGAAGGCTTATGGGGCTGACGGAGTGCCTCCTGTTGTCCTCGGAAACTGTGCTTCCGTGCTGACACCCTGCCTGGTCAGACTCTTTCTCCTCTGCTTGTCAACATCTACCTTTCCTTCCTGCTGGAAATACGCCTATATACAGGTGTGGTTAAGAAGGGTGACCGTTCTAATCCCTCAATCTACCGCCCTATAGCTTTACTTTCATGTCTATATAAAGCTTTTGAATCAATCCTTAACCGGCATATTCAAAAGCACCTTTCCACCTCTTGACCTCCTATCTGATCGCCAGTATGGGTTCCGCAAGGGGCGTTCTACTGGCGATCTTCTTGCTTTCTTAACTGACTCTTGGTCATCCTCTCTTAGCCGTTTCGGTGAAACTTTCTCAGTTGCGCTGGACATATCGAGAGCTTTCGATAGAGTCTGGCACAGATCTTTGCTTTCTAAACTACCCTCTTTCGATTCTATCCTTCTCTCTGTTCCTTTATCTGCAGTTTCCTTTCCGGCCGTTCTATCTCTGCTGTGGTAGACGGTCACTGTTTTTCCCCTAAACCAATCAACAGTGGTGTTCCACAGGGCTCTGTCCTATCACCCACTCTCTTCCTGTTATTCATAAATGATCTTCTTTCCATAACAAACTGTCCTATCTACTCACACGCTGACGACACCACTCTGCATTATTCAACTTATTTCAACAGAAGACCCTCTCAACAGGAATTGCAAGACTTCAGACTGGAGGCTGCAGAACACTTAACCTCAGACCTTGCTATCATTTCCGATTAAAACTGTCCAGAGCTCTTATCATCTCTACTGCCACACAATCATCACCAACTGCCTTTCCTGCCTTCACTTTCCTGACTGCCTTCTCCACTTCACCTTCACTAATGTCAGGGCCCGTCATTTCCACACCTAGTTCCAAATTCTCCGGTCTGTCGTCTCTGAACAATTCTTGTATATACTCTTTCCATCTGGCTACTTGTCCATTGCTGTCTCTCCATTTCGTCTCATTATTGCTTCTCCTGTACTTATCTTTCTTTTGCCAATAAACTTCTTCACTCTTTAGTACATCATTTGAGAATCCCTATTTGCCAAGTCTTCCATCTCATCACACTGTTCATTTACTCACTTTTCCTTTGCAACAGAACATCGTCTTTTTACTTCGCTGTTCAGTTCTCTGTATCTTACTGCATTCCTATGCTTAAACGCCCTTCGCTCTACCAACAGGTCGAGAATATCTTCTGTCATCCACGCCTGTCTTGCTCTTCTTTTTTTCCTTGGTATTATTTCCTCAGCCACTTCCACATATGCTTTTTTTGTAACCATGTCCATTCATTTTCTGGTTCATCACATTCATTTTCCTCCAAAACTGCCTCGTATCATTTTTGAAGTGCTACAATATATTTTTCTTTTATGTCTTCCTTCCTAAGTTCTTTTAGATTCATTTGGGGTTCTCTTTACTTTTCTGTATGCTTTTTTAATTGTAATCTAGTCACTGTTACCACTGGGTTATCTGGATCTGGATCTGGACAATAATGCGCAGGGCACCAAAGAAGGTGCATAACACGCACTGTCACAATCAGCACCCGGATAAGTTTTGCAATTTATTATCGAGTTCCTGAACTTTTATTTATAGTTATATAATCTATTTGATTTATATAATTGTTTCCAGGGTTCTTCCATATATATATATATATATATATATATATATATATATATATATATATATATATATATATATATATATATATATATATATATATATATATATCTATATATATATATATATATATATAATGAGAGCATGCAAAATAGCTGCGCTTGCCCTCGGAGCTTTTTTGCGACGCATTAGCCTTCGACCCTTTGGTGAGTAAGAAGAACCCATTGGCCCGGGATATTGGGCTTTTTTATATATCATTTTACGTAACCTCCCTTCGCGCTGGTAGGCTTTCTCGGTGTGGCCTGCTGGTCGGACTCAGTTCGTCGTGGCGCAGGCAAATGTTTCTAGCTGCGCCATCTTGATTGGCTCATGCTGCCCCCCGAAGCTCAACCCTCTGTTTTCGAGAGAACCCAGGGTCCGGGTTGATAGGTGGTCTTCTGGAATGCATGTGAGTAGTCTTGGGCCACTCGTCGGTGACTAAAAAATCACAGTTGGTGGCATCGGCCGGGACTCGAACCCGCGTCCTCTTGGACGCGGCGCCGTCACGCTATCCACTCAACTACCGCCTCCTCAATCTTTTTTTTTTGAAGGGCAACAAAAAGTGTGTAAAAAAAAAAGCCCGCTACTCACCGCTCTCACAACAGACAAAGGTAAAGAGTGTCCAAAAGAGAGGTCAATTTCGGGTGGAGAGGTGTCTTGATACACTCTTCTTGAAAGAGGTCAGGTCATAGATAGGAGGAAATGCAGACGAAGGAAGGCTGTTCCTGAGTTTACCAGTGTAAGGGATAAGAGAATGATGCTGGGTAACTCTTGCAGAAGAGGTTTGGACAGTATAGAGATGAGCTAGAGTAGAAAGTCGAGTGCAGCGAGGCCGCGGGAGGGGGGGAGGCACGTAGTTAGCAAGCTCAGAAGAACAGTCAGCGTGAAAATATCGATAGAAGATAGAAAGAGAGGCAACATGGCGGCGGAATTTAAGAGGTAGAAGACCATCAGTAAGAGGAGGAGAGCTGATGAGACGAAGAGCCTTAGACTCCACTCAGTCCAGGAGAGCTGTGTGAGTGGAGCCCCCCCACACGTGAGATGCATACTCCATACGAGGGCGGACAAGGCCCCTGTATATGGATAGCAACTGTGCGGGGAAGAAGAACTGGCGGAGACGATACAGCACGCCCAAACTCGAGTAAGCTGATTTAGTGAGAGAAGAGATATGAAGTTTCCAGTTAAGATTTTGGGCTAAGGATAGACCGAGGATGTTTAGTGTTGAAGAAGGTGACAGCTGAGTGTTGTTGAAGAATAGGGGATAGGTGTTTGGAAGATTGTGTCGAGTTGATAGGTGGAGAAATTGGGTTTTTGAGGCATTGAAGGACATAAGGTTCCTTTAACCCCAATCGGAAATGATAGCAAAGTCTGAGGTTAACCGTTCTGCAGTTGTTGAAAAGGTCTTCTGTTGAAAGAAGTTGAATAAAGCAGAGTGGAGTCGTCACCGTATGAGTGGATAGGGCAGTTTGTTATGAAAAGTAGATCATTGATTAATAACAGGAAGAGAGTGATTTATATATATAGATATATATATATATATATATATATATATATATATATATATATATATATATATATATATATATATATATATATATATATATATATATATATATATATATATATATATATATATATATATATATATATATATATATATATATATATATATATATATATATATATATATATATATATATATATATAATGAGTGTGTGTGTGTGTGTGTGTAGTTATAGTTTTTTGTGTGTACATATAATGCTATTGGCATTCCGTTCATTTCAGATTGTAATGAAGGTTGTGTAAATATATAATGAAGAGACAATAAAAATAAAAAAAATCATAAATGATTCATATCGCCAAGCAATCAGTTTCACGCAGATATAAATATAACACAAAACTCCCTGAGTTACTGTAGCTGCTAAATGAATAATCTGTCCCTGCTTGGCTCGTAACGTATCTGTGACTCAATATAACTCAATGATTATTCAATTATAAACCCATTTTTCACTAAGCTGCTCTAGCAAACGCTCTAAATTTCTCTTTTCATCTGATTATCTGTCAGCCCTGACTTCCACAATTTCTCTGTTGCCACTCTGTCACTCCTATTTTATCAGTCCAGTTCATCAGAATATAGTGTGGATACCATAATCTTAGATTCGTAGATGACTTTGTCGAAGTGATTCATGGGAACCTTACACATAATTATTTGAGAATCATATAGAAAGATGTAAATTAAACCAGTGTTTATTAATATCGATAGATTGGAGAATGAATAGAAATGGGATTTTAGCTTTAACATGTAAGGACAGGGAGGTCAGGCAGCAGATAAAGGTTAAAGATATTCTGATGACGATTGAAAGAATAAATGGGCAAGGCAAGGCAGTTTCGCCCCTCCCTCGCCGCGCATGCGGCATGACGTCATGCGAGATAGAGTGGGAGGAGAAGGAGAGGGGGAAACGGTAGAGAGGGAAAGAAGTAAAGTAAAGTTGGGGGCATACGCTATAGCAGCGCGTGGCCTCGGTACTCATCTCCGTGACATTAACCCTTGAGCCTGTGGTAGGAGGGAGCCCATTACCCCGGGACACAGGGCCAGTGTGACATCCGGGTTACCACAATTTATCTTCCCTAGGTTTCTCCAGGTACCCATTTATCGACCAGCCCGAATGAGTGGATGAACAGCTGGGTGAGCTGCACGCCGACTGCCCGGGCCGGGATTCGAACCCGGGCCCGTGGAGTAGAAGCCAGGCACGCTGACCACTAGAGAGAGAGAGAGAGAAAGAAAATTAAGATCCTAGTGCAATTTATTCGGTTTTGCAGAAACTACAATGCCAAACACTTAAGAATTTAAGTTAAGCCATTGGTTAGGTGTTTTTTGATACACGAGTATGATGACTTTAATTGGATGTGACGGTACTTTAGTGATATGGAGAAAATAATTGTTTATCTATTGGTAAAATATCTAATTGTGGAAACACTTAAACGAAGCGGAAAGGAAAGTGTAAAGTACCAGTTTTTACCATGGAAAATAATATAGGTATACACATTCATGACAATCTTAATAGCATGCCTGAAAGTTTTCCGGAAAAAAATATTGAGGCTATTATGAACAGTGTCCAACTAGAACCGACGATACATGACACGCTTAGGTCGGAGGACAAAATGCAGACTGACTGTCACTGACGCCCGCCGTTGAGATTCAAACCCTGCTGTCCGGCGCTATGTCGCGTGACGTCACTACTAGGCCCCCCCCAGCGTGAAACTACTATGCGTAGTTATTTTTACCATGGAAATGGGCTTGTACATTTCATATCAAATTATATTAATAACTAATAGAAAACCAAAGGAACAGCTCAGGACAAATAGAGAACCAGATGGGTAACTGAATTTTAAGCATTTGCTGGAGCACGAATGAGTTCTACAGACATTAGTAGAGGTCTATATTCTATAGTGCCTCCGTGTTGTAGGGGTTACCATACAACAAATTAGCAGTCTCGGGGTCTATTCGAAGCATGGGCAGTTGGTGCACAGTTCACCCAGCTGTTCATCCTCACTTTCAGGCTGGTCAATGAATGGGTACCTAGGGAAACTTGGAGAAGGTAAACTGTAGTAATCCGGATGTCATTTCTGCCCTGTGTCCCGGGGAAATTGGTTCTTACCCCCCTTAGTTTCAAGGGCCAAAGAAACGGATGAGCACCGAGGTCACGCGCAGTCATAGCATATGCCCCCAGCTTTACCTTTATTTTAATGTTTCAAAGTTAACCAGTAATATGCTATTATAGTATGTTTCATTCCGGCTGGCCACCAACAGAGCGGGAATTTTGATGGATGTGGCACCTGCGCATTTCTAGTTCGTGTATGCGTGAAAATCATCTGCTGTGATAGACATTCAAGGTTATTTTTCAATAATATAATTGAATATTTATGTATACAAAAAATAAACCTGTCGTTTGCATCGATGATCTAACATACAAGCACGCGAAAAGACAAGATTGTATTAAATAACATCGGCACATCATGCTCGAACGATCTGTGTTTTTTCAAATTCTTTGAGTGATAGCTCATTTCAGGTATATTAAAAGACATCTGGCTCTGCAAGTGCAAATAAAGGGTATATTTATAATTTACTGCATGTAAATAACGATTAATAACATGGAAGAGTATAACTGTTGAATGCGATGCTAGGCTATTTCGAATATTAGGCTACCCATGTTATTTACATGCAACACGTCAAAATTCCTTATGTATAGACACTTGCAGAGTCGCATGTCACTTAATTTATGTAGCCTATGCCTGAATGAGATGAAATATGAGTATCTGAAAGGCTATAGATCATTCGAGTATGATCAGACTATGCTGTTTGATAAAAAAGTTGTTCCTTCCTGTGCTTGTATGGTAATTATCGATGAAAATCTTCTGTGTTTCTGGTTGAGTTTTTTTTGTATACACTAACATTTAAATATATCTCTGAAAATATGAAGTTGATCTTCACGCAATAACGAACCCACAATGCGCAGGTGCCACATCTACGTTCGCAAGTGGCCAGAAGGAATGAAACGGACTATCGTAGTTAATTTTAAAACTTACTAATAGCAAGTGGTGATAATTATAAAGCTGCTAAATTGTAGCCTTTAGTGAGATTCTAGATTTAACTTCAAAAGGACTTGCCAGTGTAGTCATTGGGGTTATTATTTAGCCATTGATGATAAATATTAGTTATATGTGGAAATACATTTCTGGTGTATATACGTATTCATTAAAAATAATTGTGTACACCTTTTTACAGTTGCATCATAACTGTATTAAGATGCCTGGTCAGTGAAAACAATCAGCAAATCAAAAAATAAATAAATAATTGTACAATATAAATAGGACAAGTCTTTATCTAATTAAGATCCAAAGTTTTTAAATTGCAGCAGTAGATCGAGATGATAACCCTCGCTTCAAATTTGGTCAGCTTATAGAGCCAAAGTGGAGGCTCCTACTTTATTTGAACATCTTGTTATTTATGACTGGTTGGGATGCGAAGTTTTGGATGCTCATTTTTTCCAATCAGTATTCTCATTCAAATAGAGAAAAATCTAATTTTGTAATCCGTCAATGTAGAATGCCAGTTTTAGGTGAATGGTGTTTTCAACTGATCATACATATGTGTGTGGATGTGTGTGTGTGTGTGTGTGTGTGTGTGTGTGTGTGTGTGTGTGTGTGTGTGTGTGCTTAATTTTGATGATTTATAAGATAATGAAAGGCTTACATAAGTGATGTGAGTACACGAGGGAAACACACGAGGGTAGGAGGGGACTGGTAATTGTCGCTTTTCAGGAATGTCGTTACCTACTTATTGAATGCACTGAAAGGCTTTGGCCGGCGAGAAGGTGCCGTGTAGATGATATATAAAAACTCTGCAGTGGCTGGATCCCTCACATGTCCTGATCAACATGAGCGGACAGCGTCTGGTTCGGCTGGCCTTCCTGGCAGCAGTGTGGGAGGTAAGGTTGCGACATAGTCAAAAGCATCGAGGCTGTTATGAAATCTTTATAATTTTGAGTTTATGATTCACCGTGTTCTGGTTCCTTTCCATAATGCAAATTACTGTGTGTGTGTGTGTGTGTGTGTGTGTGTGTGTGTGTGTGTGTGTGTGTGTGTGTTCATCCACGGTCTGGTCACATGCCTGTACCCTTCCGGAAATAGCTCTCTTTTGAATTCGCAGGAGCGAAGACAAAAGACAGTAACCACTCCTGTCAGCGAAAAAAAAAATAATAATAATAAAGTGGCTGAGCGCAACTCGAACCTCAGATTGCCGGGTGACAGGCCAAGGTGGTATCCACTGAACTATGAAGCTATGGAGTGTGTGTGTATCGGTCTGTGTGTGTGTGTGTGTGTGTGTGTGTGTTCGAGCGTGCGTACATGCGTGCGTGCATGTGTGTGTGTGTGTGTGTGTGTGTGTGTGTGTGTGTGTGTGTGTGTGTGTGTGTGTGTGTGTTATCACAAAAGTCTGCTTGCATGAAAGTACCAACACTTTAATTTTCTTATAGGAAACCCTTTTTATGAATCCAGGTAGTGTGTGGTGGTGTCGTGGGTGGGGAGTGGCGGCAGGGGACAGGGCTGGCTTGTGATGAAACTCTGAACCTTGACTTCTCTGGCCCCGAGCCACAAGTGGAATGTTCTTCACCATGTGAAGACAGTGTGAAGGTAAGTCTAGTCAGAGTAATTTTGTCAAAGGCACCATGACACAAATATGTTTGTAGTTCACTTGCTTGATGTAAATTTGTTTATGCCTGACGGTGCTGTGGCTGCCAGCTCACCAGAGTTCTTCCCTCAGACATGGTCAGCCGGACCGCTGTTCAGGCGGGAGGCTCGCCTGACTGAGCAGGGCTACATGGTGAGGCAGGAATACCGCCAGGACGGCACGATCACCTGCTCCCTCGTCAGCGACGTGCCAGGTCAGTCGAATTGGGCAACCGTCACAAGACGATTTGAGATAAAATTATTTCTTTTTTGTACAAAACGTCGCATGTTAAACTAAAACTTTTCCTTCTTTCAATCGTAATAAACAGATGCGGGGTGACTTTCCGGTTTTCATAAGCTTTTTGAGGTGATACAGCTCGAAGCAATTGGCTCACAGACTTGGGTTGAACAGATTCTTGCTGACAAAAAGCTACCCAAAACCAATGCAGCCGATTTCTTTCGAAGCTCAAGAAGCTGCGAGCTTTGCGGATTATGTAAGATCTTTGTGGTGCTCTACTTTGTCAAAGACTCAGTCTGAGTTAAAGATTACACAGCGCGACAGTGACGGAATGCTAACGATTTGCTTATGTTAAAATGCAGAAACTTTAGTTCGGAATATGGCCCTTTTCGGAAAACAAAAGCAATCTGAGACATAACATAAATAATGAGCACAGACCCACAGACAAACACACAGGGCCTGGAGCGAAATTGCTTGCTGCGAGCTTATTCGTAACACTGAATAATAAAACATTAAACTAGTAAGTAGTGTAAAATAAAGGAAAAAATACTAAGCAAAAAGCAGATACATATACGCCTCTAAGAAGGCATAACACTGGGAATAAAACGTGAAATCTCACGCAGTACTCCTCTCGTTGGGGCAGTGACACACGCACAATCTCACATCCCTTTCCCAGATGGAGACTGCCGCCGCCTGGGAGCTTTGTTCTAAAAAAAAAAAAAAAAACGGAAATGATGAAATATAGGAGTCCATTATACTCGGGGCTTACCTATATAGTAAAATGGTGTTGGTGATGATGATAATAAAACCAATGATGCTATTCTTGAAGCACTGTTCATAATAATAATAATAATAATAATAATAATAATAATAATAATAATAATAATAATAATAATAATAATAAAAATAATAATAATAATAATAATAATAATAATAATAATTATTATTATTATTATTATTATTATTATTATTATTATTATTATTATTATTATTATAATGATAAAACTTTCAGAAGTGCAAGACCTTCAATCAGCCCTTCAATCTGAGGCCTGTACCTCTGTCTCCGGAGGTCCTGATGTGACCACTGTCCCCGGCAGCTCTGAGGTGTCCACTGTCTCCGGAGGTCCTGATGTGACCACTGTCCCCGGCAGCTCTGAGGTGTCCACTGTCTCCGGAGGTCCTGATGTGACCACTGTCCCCAGCAGCTCTGAGGTGTCCACTGTCTCCGGAGGTCCTGATGTGACCACTGTCCCCGGCAGCTCTGAGGTGTCCACTGTCTCCGGAGGTCCTGATGTGACCACTGTCCCCAGCAGCTCTGAGGTGTCCACTGTCTCCGGAGGTCCTGATGTGACCACTGTCCCCAGCAGCTCTGAGGTGTCCACTGTCTCCGGAGGTCCTGATGTGACCACTGTCCCCAGCAGCTCTGAGGTGTCCACTGTCTCCGGAGGTCCTGATGTGACCACTGTCCCCTGCAGCTCTGAGGTGTCCACTGTCTCCGGAGGTCCTGATGTGACCACTGTCCCCGGCAGCTCTGAGGTGTCCACTGTCTCCGGAGGTCCTGATGTGACCACTGTCCCCGGCAGCCCTGAGGTGTCCACTGTCTCCGGAGGTCCTGATGTGACCACTGTCCCAGGCAGCTCTGAGGTGTCCACTGTCTCCGGAGGTCCTGATGTGACCACTGTCCCAGGCAGCTCTGAGGTGTCCACTGTCTCCGGAGGTCCTGATGTGACCACTGTCCCAGGCAGCTCTGAGGTGTCCACTGTCTCCGGAAGTCCTGATGTGACCACTGTCCCCGGCAGCCCTGAGGTGTCCACTGTCTCCGGAGGTCCTGATGTGACCACTGTCCCAGGCAGCTCTGAGGTGTCCACTGTCTCCGGAGGTCCTGATGTGACCACTGTCCCAGGCAGCTCTGAGGTGTCCACTGTCTCCGGAGGTCCTGATGTGACCACTGTCCCAGGCAGCTCTGAGGTGTCCACTGTCTCCGGAGGTCCTGATGTGACCACTGTCCCCAGCAGCTCTGAGGTGACCACTGTCTCCGGAGGTCCTGATGTAACCACTGTCCCCAGCAGCTCTGAGGTGTCCACTGTCTCCGGAGGTCCTGATGTAACCACTGTCCCCAGCAGCTCTGAGGTGACCACTGTCTCCGGAGGTCCTGATGTGACCACTGTCCCCAGCAGCTCTGAGGTGTCCACTGTCTCCGGAGGTCCTGATGTGACCACTGTCCCCAGCAGCTCTGAGGTGTCCACTGTCTCCGGAGGTCCTGATGTGACCACTGTCCCTGGCAGCTCTGAGGTGTCCACTGTCTCCGGAGGTCCTGATGTGACCACTGTCCCCAGCAGCTCTGAGGTGTCCACTGTCTCCAGTGGTCCTGATGTGACCACTGTCCCCAGCAGCTCTGAGGTGTCCACTGTCTCCGGAGGTCCTGATGTGACCACTGTCCCCAGCAGCTCTGAGGTGTCCACTGTCTCCGGAGGTCCTGATGTGACCACTGTCCCCAACAGCTCTGAGGTTACCACTGTCTCCGGAGGTCCTGATGTGACCACTGTCCCCGGCAGCTCTGAGGTGACTACTGTCCACGGCAGTTCTCCTGGTATGACTGAAAGTACCATCACTTCTAATCCACTGAGTACGATTGTAGTGACTGGATCCACTCAACCTAATGGTGGCAAGGAAGATACCTCTGAAACAGAAAGTTCCACATTTGAGACATCAACTATTCAAGACTGTGCTGAGAACAAGGACACTACGGAATCATTGACCCAGTCTGATATCGATATTCTCAAAGCGTCCACCATCGCTCCAACCACAATACTGCCCACAACTCTGCCGCCTACAACACTACCACCCACAACACTACCACCCACAACACTACCACCTACAACTCTACCGCCTACAACACTACCACCCACAACACTACCACCCACAACACTACCACCCACAACACTGCCACCCACAACACTACCGCCTACAACACTACCACCCACAACACTGCCACCCACAACACTACCACCCACAACACTACCACCCACAACACTACGACCCACAACACTACCACCCACTACCACCACAACAACAACAACCACCACTCCTCGCCCCACCACTGTTTCGTACGGCTGTCCCAGCGGCTGGAAGCTGTTTGATCAGTCGTGTTACTACGTGTCGACGAACACAGGTAGTTGGGAAGACGGAAGAAGTTTATGTCGGTCTAAAGGCGGCAGTTACGTCAAAATCACCGGAGTGGATGAGTTCAACTTCGTAAAAAGTGAGTTTAAATGTTAAATATCATTTATATATGTCACTAAATACTTTTGTCCTTCTTCTTAAATTCATTCATTGAATAAATTAATAGCATTTTTTTTATAATTTATTATAATGTAGTCGATCAACTGTTGTCATGTCTCCGCCACTATGAGTTTACCTGTTCTTTCCCACTTAGGTCTTGTAACTGTCAACACGTGGATTGGTCTCAATGACAGAGATACGGAGGGACGCTATATCTGGGACTCCGACGGCAGTGCTGTCTCGTACAAAAAGTATTTGAAGTGTCTTCTCAAGCTTTTGACAGATTATATTTGTTCTATAACCCATAGATTATTTTTTTAAAAATAACTCTACAATTAAGAAAGGTTTCGACAATTCGTATGCCAATTCATGTTTTATTTGTAATTTTTTATGTATCTCTAACTCCTAATAATGAACGCCTTCTAATCAGTTGGGGTAGCGGAGAACCAAACGACGACAGCCTCTTTAATGTCGCCGTAGAAGACTGTGTCGAACTCCACGAAAACAAAGGATTCCTTTGGAACGACGAAAGTTGTGGATCATCCAGAAGGTAAGCAGATCGGTGTTTGCACTTATATATTCTTGTTGATTGCA
This sequence comes from Eriocheir sinensis, assembly GCF_024679095.1. Classification (NCBI taxonomy): domain Eukaryota; kingdom Metazoa; phylum Arthropoda; class Malacostraca; order Decapoda; family Varunidae; genus Eriocheir; species Eriocheir sinensis. The sequence continues at coordinate 6,563,686 of NC_066511.1, forward strand.
CTTATTTTCATTTGAAGAAGTGGGTTAACATTAGCAGCTGGATCAACACCATCTCTTCATTGTTTTTTTTTCTTTTGCAAACATACCGAAATACAGGGAGTCACGGACTTTCCAGATTAGCAGATTTTTTGGATCACCATAAGGGGGCATCAAAATGTTTAAACTTACCATTGCTAAACGTTTACCATAATCGGTGAGGCAACTGAAAATATTCAGTACCTGCCTTAGATTTTTACTACACTTTGTATGGCACATTTAAGCGTCACATCTAAGAAATAAACCTAAACAAGTTATATGAAGACGTTTACTACATGTCATCAATGGACGCACCGTTGGCGGTAGTCACGATGTGTGCCATTTTTCTTTTTCGACTTAAGTTGCTTAATCATACAGAATGCGAATTATTGAATGCTTGCTTCAATAAAGATCAAGAATTGAAAATATGAAACGGGTAATAAAAACGACCATAACTACGTAGCTATAAGCAGCAGCAGCAGCTGTTACTGCTCAGCTTATTCGCTTTTGTTAATTGTTGTCTATAGCGCCTGTAGGCTTTCTTGAGGGGCCTCTTGGGTGATCTCAGCCCGTTAGTGGCGCAGGGGAGTTTTATGTATAATGGCTGCCGTTTTATATGACTTGCTTGGGCCATGCTGCCCCCTGGTGCTCCTCTTGAACGAAGTCGCTGAAGTTAGAGTTAATTAAGGATCTGGGCAGCATGTGGGTTATCTTCCACCACTCGGCGATGGTTTGAAAAATCATCGTGTTTCGGCGGGACTCGAACCTTGGTCCACGAGCTCACCACGCCAGCACGCTGACCACTCGGCCACCGCCTCCTTTGTCGGCGGGGATAAGGCAATGTACATCTTTTTTTCTTGGCAATGTTGATTTAAACCTACCTCCTCCTCTTCCCCGTAGTAGGTGGTATAGTAGGAGCCATAATGGTGGAAGAATACAGATAAAACTTCGAAATCGGGAGACAACAGTAAAACGGACAGCCCGGTGAGTAAACGTGCAAGGAACTGGGTGAGTCTCACGAGTGTCAGCGTGGGTGTGGAATTTGATACATCGGTGCACAGCTTTCTTTTTTCATCTTTTTTTTTTGTATGTTTAGATTTTAACCCCGATTATTCTAGATGTAACCCAAAAAGATAAAAATTGACCATCGGCTGAAAATTTCTATATATCCATTGAGATTTCCGAAGCATTCGGCACCGGATTATCGGACTTTAACTGTAGTTTCCTCGCTAAATTAGCTTCCTCGAGGTTAGGCGTTTTGTATTGTCTTTGTCAGTTCTTTTTCCCCTCACACACGCTTTCATATACAAGAGTCCTGTCCGCCCTCGTATGTAGTATACATCTCATGTATGGGAGGTGAGGACTCCACACTCACAGCTCTCTCGGACAGCATGGAGTCATAACTTCTTCGTCTCATCAACTCCCCAACTCTTACTACCAGTCTTTCACCTCTTAAACTCTGCCTCAATGTTGAATCTCTTTCTAGCTTCTACCAATATTTCCGTGCTGACTGATCCTCTGAACTTGCTAACTGCATGCCTCCCCCTCTCCCACGATCCCGCTGCACACGACTCTCCACTCTTGCTCATCCTTATTTTATCCAAATCCCTTATGCAAGAGTCAACCACCATCTTCATTCTTTTATCCCCTCCCCTGGTAAACTCTGGAACAGCCTTCCTTGGCCTGTATTTCTTCCTGCCTATAACTTGACCTCTTTCAAGGGAGGAGTGTCAAGACACCTCGTTCCCCGAAACTGACCTCTCTTCTGGTTTCTCGTTCTGTTTTATTTGGTTGGAGCAGCTTCTAGCTGGCCTTTTTCTTCCTGTCTTTGTTTTTTGTCTCTGAGATGCCTCTCTTGCAGTAAAAAAATAGTTAGGTGCAAATAATGGTCATAATAATGATGTGTCTGACACAAGTCTTTGCTTTCTAAACTACCATCCTACGGATTCTATCCCTCTCTCTGTATCTTTATCTCCAGTTTCCTTTCCGGTCGTTCTATCTCTGCTGTGGTAGTCTGCCATTGGTAGACGATCACTGTTTTTCCCATAAACCTATCAACAGTGGTGTCCCGCAGGGTTCTGTCCTATCTCCCACTCACTTTCTGTTCCCATCAATGATCTTCTTTCAACAACAAACTGTCCTATCCACTCGTACGCTGATGACGCTACTTTGCTATATTTAACGTTTTTCAACAGAAGACCATCCCAACAGGAATTACAGGACTCCAGACTGGAGGCTGCAGAAAGCTTAACCTCAGATCATGCTATCATTTCTCATTGGGGGAGGAGGAACGCCTGAAAATCTCAATTTTTCCAACTATCAACTCGACACAGTCTTCCAAACACCTATCCCCTATTCTTCGACAACACTCAGCTGTCACCTTTTTCTACACTAAATATCCTCGGTCTATCCTTAACTCAAAATCTTAACTGGAAATTTTACATCTCCTCTCCTACTAAATCAGCTTCCTCGACGTTGGGCGTTCTGTATCGTTTCCGCCAGTTCTTTCCCCCGCACAGATGCTGTCCATGTACAGGGGCCTTGTCCGCCCTCATATGGAGTATGCATCTCACATGTGTGTGTGGGGGGGGGGGGGCTCACATATACAGCCCTTTTGGACAGAGTTGAGTCTAAGGCTCTTCGTTTCATCAACTCCCCTCCTCTTACTGACAGTCTCCTATCTCTTAAAATCCGCCGCAATTTTGCATCTCTTCTATCTTCTACCGATACTTTCATGCTGACTGCTCTTCTGAACTTGCTGTCTGCATGCCTCCCTCCTCCCACGGCCCCGCTGCACCTGACTTTCTACTCTTGCTCACTTCTATATTGTTCAAATCCCTTACCCAAGAGTTAACCAGCATCTTCATTCTTTTATCCCTTCTGCTGGTAAACTCTGGAACTCCCTTCCTTTGTCTGTATTTCATCCTGCCTATGACTTGACCTCTTTTAAGAGAGGGGTGTCAAGACACCTCTTTTCCAAAATTGACCTCTCTTTTGGCCTCTTACCCTGTCTCGTTTTGTAGGAGCAGCGACTATCAGGCTTTTTTGTTGATTTTTTTCCCCTTGAGTTGTCTCCCTTTCTGTAAAAAAAAGAAATAGGTACGTAGATCTTACAAGTGACAACGCATGAATGGTTCTTAATGACAGAGGGACGGAGGGAAGCTATGTCTGGTACTCCGGCGGCAGTGTTGTCTCGTTCAAAAATATCTGAATTGCCTTCTTCAGCTTTTGACAGATTGTATTTTGTTTTATAATCCAGAGATTATATATAAAAAATAATAGACAACAATTAGCAAAGGTACTCTCGTTCATCCCTTTACCGTCCGAATCCCTCAAGCAAGAGCTAACCAGAATCTTCATTCTTTCATTCCTTTCTGGGATGGAACAGCCTTCCTTCGTCTGTATCTCCTCCTGCCTACGACTTGACCTCCTTCAAGAGGAAAGTATCAAGATACCTCTCCACACGAAACTGATCTCTCTTTTAGCCACTCATTTGTACTTGCATTCATTGGGCCAGTGATTAGCGGGCTATTTTTCTCTCATTTGTGTTTGCCCTTGAGCTGCCTTCTTTACTAAAAAAAAAAAAAAAGAAGAACGATACAAGCAGCTTACGACGAAAGAAGATTTTAATTAACATTTTTCAAATTTTACAATAGGCTTTAATCTTCTTTGGAAAGTGATGGTCATTGTAACATGTTAGCCTGTTGATTTAAACCATACTATATCTCATTGAATTCGGCGGCTGTTCTCCTTTGCATCTTGCCAAAAACTCAACCCCAAGATCCTTGGAGTACTCTTTTTTTATTATTCATATTAAAAGTACAACACCGAAATACCGTGTAGGGCTGTCAATAATCGGTAGAAGCGATCGGATTGTTGAAAAATATCGAGGTTATGACGGTGTGCTGAAATGTGCTAAATCCTTGCCTTAGAACACTCATACACCAACAAAAGACTACACACACACACACACACACACACACACACACACACATACATATCATATATATATATATATATATATATATATATATATATATATATATATATATATATATATATATATATATATATATATATATATATATATATATATATATATATGTGTCTGAACGGATAGCAAGACGGCCCCGCGTTCAGGAGGACGCGAGTTCAATCCCCGACCGGTGCCACCAAGCTGAGATTTTTCAGCCGCCGCAGAGTAGCTTAAAACTACCCACATGCTGTCCAGAAGACCACCTTTCAACCCGGACTCTAGATTCTAGGATTAAAGATGAGCTCCGGGAGGGCAGCATGAGCCAATGCAAGATGGCGCCACTATAAACACTCGCCTGCGCCAGAACGGGCTGGACCGACCATTAGGATCCACCGGAACGAAGCCTTGGACCGACCATCAGGATCCACCGGGAAGAAGCCTACCGGCGCAATAGGCCACGACGTAAAAAAAAAATATAAAAAATATATATATATATATATATATATATATATATATATATATATATATATATATATATATATATATATATATATATAGAGAGAGAGAGAGAGAGAGAGAGAGAGAGAGAGAGAGAGAGAGAGAGAGAGAGAGAGAGAGAGAGAGAGAGAGAGAGAGAGAGAGAGAGAGAGGTGTGTGTGTGTGTGTGTGTGTGTGTGTGTGTGTTTTATTAACTAAACGTAACACTGTATTTCTAGTACAATGACTAATTCCATTTCGTGCCTCGCGTCCATCAGGTTTGCCTGTGAAAGAGCTGCATACGTGTACACGGGTTAAGTCACGAAACCAGCCGCCAGCAGTCCCGGGGCGTGAAAAATATATTCCTGCAGTTTATGATGAACAGGTATTTGAACGACGAGACGGGACACTTCGAGATATAAATAATAATTGTCTGAAGCAACTGAGGGGAAAGCAAAGGCCGGATAGAGCCGCAGCACCATCGCCGTGATCAGCGAGAGTTTGAGAGGGTCGTCTACAGGCCGCGACCTTCCTCCGCAAGTACAACCACCACCGATCTTCATCATCTTAAAAGAAAAAAAAAGTGTTATAAGTAGATTTTCCGCGTATATTTGTCACCAACAATATAATATAATGTAAAGATTTCCTTCTCGGGTAAAATGTATATTTGCTTCACATTATTATTCGAAGTGTTAGTTAGGGTTCAATCCATATATGAATAAAAGGTATTGATTCGGGAGCAAAGAGTCCTTTTTATTGACGTCAACATTTAAGGATATGGATTGCAATAAAGATTGAAAATATATATACTAATGCATTCCAGTTCGTATTGAGTTGCCCCATTTATACTAACCATCGTCAGGGTGCATGGCAGATAGTGTGGTAGTTTATAAAGCCACCTGCACTGCAACTGGTGTGATTTGTTGCCTTTGCGGGGTTTTGAAAAGACGAACACGATTCTCTTGGGCATGGAGCCAAATGGAAGGCTTTGAAGTGAGGCGCTGGGCGTGTGGGGCAAGGCAACGCTATACCTTGCCTACATGCTGGGGGAGTGCGGCGTGCTTATGTGGCAGAGAGAGAGAGAGAGAGAGAGAGAGAGAGAGAGAGAGAGAGACCGCGACTCCTGGAGGTGGTGCAGACCGCCCCTCCTCCACGCTGACCGCACACCGCTATACTCCCCCCTGTAGGGAGTAGGGTGTGTGATGTGACCCGACCAGCCACCAGGGTGGCCCTGACACTCCCCCCAGCGGCGGGCCATTGCCCGCTCATCAACATATATGCACACATTTACAATATGTAAGATGTAAAAATAAATAGAGAGAGAGAGAGAGAGAGAGAGAGAGAGAGAGAGTATTCCTGATGTCCATTACTGTTTAGATTCTGTATGATATTTTAGTCATTACAACACCGGCGGCAGGATGCAAGTCTTAGATGAAATGAAGTAATTTGTGCTAAGTGGCGATTGATTTGTTTCTTGACTTTCGACATATTGAGGGTATTAAAGTTTGCAACAGTCATTGCCAGTAATCAGAGAAAAACATAAATGCTGTCTTTAGTGATGATGTGTTGTTATCGTTCCGTTGTGGCAAAGGTGGTGAGAAAACTGCCACAAAGAATGGGGTATTCCGTTTTCCGCCGGTTTATACTGTTTCTCTTTTGGGAGAAAGCCAAGTGGAAAATATGATAAGGAATTGCGCTCAGGGAAGAAAAAGGTTGTGGAATAGAGGGAAAGTGGACACGGTTAAAACTGAATATTGAGTCAAAAGGACGCCCACTTGGAAGAATAAAGATTGTTAAATCGTAAGAAAGGGGACTAATGACATTGATTATTTATTGGTAAAAACACAATCGCCGAAGGGTCGCGACGCAAACCACCTTAATATTGCATCAACCGCCCAGCGCCCATATTGCTGCCGCCCGCCCAGCCGCCCATCTTGCTGCCGCCCACCCAGCCCCCGCCTGACCGTTCCTCGCTACCACTGATGCCCCCGCCGTGTAAAGGACCCCAACGAGCACCTCCGTTCACATTCATTATACTTCTCGTGCTTGCCGGCGGGGAACAACTCCGCCATTCTCGACCCGTCCTGCACCTGGCTCCCCTTGTTACCGGGCTTACGGCCTGGACACGAAGCCTCTAACAGGAACTTCGTCGGTTGAGTGAATCCGCGACTGTAATGTGAATTCCCTTTGTCGATGGTCGGGTCCGGCGGTAAACTTCCTGCGACAAATACGACAAGCTCCAATTTTCACGGATGGTCCGACCTGCTGGCCCGACTTAGCAGCGAGACGGGGAGGTTGTCGCCTACAATATAAGGGAACTCTCTCTCTCTCTCTCTCTCTCTCTCTCTCTCTCGCTCTCTACGGTATTTTTTGTCGTTGTAATTCCCCTTCCCGCAGCATGCCACTGCCCCAGCCACGAAACTGATGTAGTCCCCATCATTGCCTTTAATAGCTGTAAGTGAGCAATGATAGCAAGTAACACCCCGCCCAGCTAAAGCGACGTTCAGCCCCGCTCCGCGTTGCTGCTGCGCCCCGCCACATCAACCAGGCCTCGCCCGTGCCATGCTTGAAGGTCGACGTATGCAGGCCGGATGATTTTGATGGGTCGTTGCGCTCATCTGCCCCTTTGGTATTAGTGCATTTTTCGTCTTTTTTCCTTATTTTTTTCATTTCTTTTTTTTTCTTTCTTTCTCATTCATACACACACACACACACACACACACACACACACACACACACACACAGAGAGAGAGAGAGAGAGAGAGAGAGAGAGAGAGAGAGAGAGAGTATTACAGAACAAGGAGAGAAAAAACTCGCTGTAAATAAATTAAAAAAAATATATAGCGAGGCCCGAGTGACTCAGATGTGCAGCGTGAAGATAAAATGTTGTCAGCCTCAAAAACTGAAGCGCTGGAGGAAAAACTAAGCTGACATGAAGCACAAAGGCGACGCTGGAGTGGCCGACCATTGGCTTCAAGCGCGGGACCATATTTTGTAGCGTCTCGGGCTCCTATTACGAAGTGACGATTAACCGGATTTTCATGGGTTATTTTTTCCGTTCACAGTGCAGAAGTTGTGTAAAACTATCACTAGGATCACCAAAAAGTCCATAAAAAAACCGTCAACTTCCACGAGAGGCTTTTTAAACTGGCGAACTGGTGTGCCGATTCGTTTAAGAACACGGGCTGCAAACTAGGTGTCATATTCTTAAACATTCCGGCGCCCAAGCACACACATTTGACAAGGCTTTCGTGGGAGTGTGGGGCATTTCCAAGGGTAGTTTTATGACCTTAGTGGTAGTCTGACCCTTGTTCTGTACCATGAACCTACAAAAACACTCATTATAGAACTCGACTGATCTCCTCGTCGGCCTTTGGAACTAGTTGATGTGAGGGGTGGAAGCGTTAGACAATACCGACTATCATCATCACCACCTTGCCTCCGTTTGCCGTTTAGTCTGAATGGCAAGATGATGAAGGGGAAAAAAATGAGTACTTATAACAAGAACTTATACCCATTAAACAGGGACTCTTTAACCTTCTTCAGTATAGAGAACAGCACTGCCACATGTAAGATCCTGATGTCAGAAGGCAGCGACTCTCTAGACACTCCAGACAGAGGGAACAAAAGGTGACATAAGCTGCGTTCTCTGGTGCTCGCATCTCATTTCTGTGGATCTGGTTGTGATGGATTTTCTGTTTGTGATGTAGTTCGACTTTTAGGGCCGCTTTCACAGTCACTTATTTTATCTCGGTCGTTACCAATGGCGGCGATCACCGATATAGTATTTCCACGTAAAACTGGCCGATGGGGGAGTGGTGGCTGCAGGGTTAGCCTAGTCCCGCACCTTACCACACATTCTCAACACCTCTCACTTCCTCTGCAGCCGCCACTACCCCATAGGCCAGTTTCACGTGGAAAACTATAGCGTCGATCGCCGCCATTGGTAACGATCAAAACAAAGAAAGTGACTGAAAACGGCCCTTAGAACAATGGATATCGTACCAGGAAAGAAGTATCTCGTGTCAAGTATGATAAATAAAAGCTTAGAAGAAAAATTAATAAGAAAGCTATAAGAAAACACCGAACAACAGTTAACATCAGCAATTGCAAATGTGCGTTTCTACCTCCAGGAACCGGCGCCTGAATGAATGCAATTGATTTTCTTTTTGTGTCGTGAAAAAATACAAAAAAGAACGCCTTTATTTACGGGCACCAGCGATGCCTCGGCTGTGTAGCGTCTGATGCATTAGCGGAAAATGGGAAAAAAGTTGCCTGAAAATTACGCTTCTTTCTTTCCAGCCCCAAACAAGAGGAATGGAAATGTTTGCAGTATTTTGAATGTTTGCGTTCCTCTGGATGCTTGTTTGTTTATTTGTTTGTTTATTTGTTTGTTTATGTGTGTGTCTATATGTGTGTATGTGTGTGTGACCCTCCTGTTTGATTGTGTGTGCATGGTTAAAATAACATTAATTCAGCAGAAAACCCATCTATGCTATGTAATCTTTGTTGTACTCTCTCTCTCTCTCTCTCTCTCTCTCTCTCTCTCTCTCTCTCTCTCTCTCTCTCTCTCTCTCTCTCTCTCTCTCTCTCTCTCTCTCTCTCTCTCTCTCTCTCTCTCTCTCTCTCTCTCATGTGTTAGCCATTATAACTTATTTTGTGCAGTGCCACACAGGGAGAAGGGAAGCCGACAAACTGGTCTGAAACAAGCCAATTGCCACTTACACACACACACACACACACAGAGAGAGAGAGAGAGAGAGAGAGAGGCTGCGTTTGTGACAGTCTTCCGCAGCATTAGGGGAGTGTTGTGAGTGTTTGTGAGCGCGTTGCCTTAACCCCGAGGCTTTGTAAATACATGTTAAGGCTCAGCGGGATTTATATGTATCTTGATGGCCTCGTGCAGCGCGGCCCCTCGTGTTTGTCGGGGCCTGTTGATGCGTGGTTATGCCGCCGCGCCGAGGGGAAGGGCCTGGCATACGTTACTTGGGCCTTTCGTTCCCGTTTCAGTTTTTTTGTGGTAGTATTCCTGTATTTTGATGGTAGCTGTTATTTTTATTGTTATTATCATTTTTATTAATATTATTTTTATTATTATTATTATTATTATTATTATTATTATTATTATTATTATTATTATTATTATTATTATTATTGTTATTGGTAGTAGTAATAGTAGTAGAAGTAGTCGTAGTAGTAGTTGTAACAGCAGCAGCAACAGCAATAGCAGTAGTAGTAGTAATAGTAATAGTAGTTGTAGTAGTAGTAGTAGTAGTAGTAGTAGTAGTAGTAGTAGTAGTAGTGGTAGCAGTAATAGTAATAGTAGTAATAGTAGTAGTAGTAATAAAGGTAGTTGCAGTAGTAGTAGTAGTAGTAGTTTTAGTAATAGTAGTAAAAGTACTAATAGTAGTAGTAGTAGTAGTAGTAGTAGTAGTAGTAGTAGGCGCGTGCGCGGACAGCTGGCGTTCATGGACATCCGCATATTCGACCCGACGACTGCCTGTCTGCCTGCTGGCCCTGCAAGCCGCCCACCCACCCTGTCAACAGGGGAGAGAGGTGAAGGCATACGGTGAAAAGTCCAAAGAATGTGGATCAGGGCAGCTTCACCCCCTCGTCTTCACCATCCGGCGGGATGATGGGTCCCAGGGCCAATGCTTCTACACACGCCTGAACTAATCTCAGAAAGAAGCAAGCAACAAAGAAGCAGCAGCCAAGGATGGATGAGGAGCCTCTCTCTCTCTGTCCTGCTCAGGTCGGCTAAGCCAGGGGGGCAGGGCTTGAACACTCAGACCCAACCAGCCTCTCATCTATGGACTACTAAGCCACAGTGGTGGTGGTGACGATAGGGTGGGTCAGGGTGTGGGTCGTAGGGGAGGGAAGGGAAGGGGACTAGAATAGATGATAGGTAGATGATGGTCAGGTAGTATTAGTGATATGGTTGGATTTGGATGCCACGGTCGAACAGAGTTGGGTTAGACCACCTCCAAGCTATGGAGCCCTCCATGATTATGTGTCGGGAAAATAAACATGGGTGGAGGTATCATTTATGTTGTAGTAGTAGCAGTAGTAATAGTAGTTCTAATTTTCATTCTGGAACACCATCTCTCCTCCTCTAAACCTCACCTTCTCTTCCTCACCGAAACACAGGTTTCTGAGGCTACTGACAGCAATCTCTACTTTGCTCCCTCCTACTATCTTTATCCTAAATTTCAATCCAAAGCTGGATGTTGCGCCTACGAGCGCAACGACATCACTTGCTCTCGTGCCCACGACCTTGACTCTTCAGAATTTTCCACCATATGGCTAAGACTTCATTGTCATGCTATTACTAAAACATATGTGCTGTTTATCTCTCACCTAACTGTACTAACTATGTAAAATTCTTTGACTACTTTTTTTTTTTTTTTTTTTTTTTACATTGCGGCCTATTGCGCCGGTAGGCTTCTTCCCGGTGGATCCTGATGGTCGGTCCAAGGCTTCTTTCCGGTGGGTTCTGATGGTCGGCCCAGCCCGTTCTGGCGCAGGCGTGTTTATAGTGGCGCCATCTTGCATTGGCTCATGCTGCCCTCCCAGAGCTCATCTTTGATCCTAGAATCTAGAGTCCGGGTTGATAGGTGGTCTTCTGGACAGCATGTGGGTAGTTTTAAGCCACTCGGCGGCGGCTGAAAAATCCCAGGTTGGTGGAGCCGGGCGGGGATTGAACTCGCGTTCTCCTAAACACGGGGCCGTTACTCTGACGACTCAGCCACCGCCTCCCCATGAACTTGAACTCTAAAGTGCAGCACATCTTGACCCACTCTCCCTTCGCTGAAATCTCCATCCTAGGAGATTTCAATGTTCACCACCAGCTTTGGCTTTCATCCTCTTTCACTGACCAGCCTGGTGGACAAACCTACAACTTTGCTCTCCTCAACGATCTAGAGCAGTTGGTTCAGCACCCTACACGTATTCCCGACCGTCTTGGAGACAGACCCAATATACTAGACCTCTTCCTTACCTCTAACCCTTCTGTTTACTCTGTCAAACTATTCTCTCCGTTGGGCTCCTCCGATCACAACCTTATTTCTGTATCCTGTCCTATCGCTCCTGTACATCCTCTGGACCCACCGAAGAGGCGATGCCTCTGGCATTTTGCTTCAGGTCGGTGGGACGACCTGAGGATGTTTGTTCTCGTGCTATCAAAGATAGAGAGGAAGCTCACAAAAGGTACCAGAGCCTTCGCACACCTGCTAACCATGATCTTTACATTTCTGCCCGGAATCGTACCAAATCTATTCTTCGACTTACCAAAACATCTTTCATAAATAGAAAATAACAAAACCTTGCTTTTTCTAATTCTTCCCGTGACTTCTGGCACCTAGCCAAAAATATCTCCTCCAATTTCACTTCTTCTTTCCCTCCTCTACTTAACCCTGACGGCAGCACCACCGTCTCATGTTTTCTAAGGCTGAACTCTTCTCTCAAACTTTCTGTAAAAATTCCACTCTGGACGATTCTGGGCATATTCCTCCTACTCATCCCCCCTCTGAATCCTTTATGTCTGTTATTAAGATTCTTAAGAATGATGTTTTCTATGCCCTCTCTGGCCTCAACTCTCAGAAGGCTTATGACACCCTGCCTGGTCAAACTCTTTTGTCTCTGCCTATCAACATCTACTTTCCTTCCTGCTAGAAGTACGCCTTCATACAGGCTTTGCCTAAGAAGGGTGACCGCTCTAATCTTTCAAACTAACGCCCAATAGCTTTATATTCCTGCCTATCTGAAGCTTTTGAATCAATCCTTAACCGGAAGATTCAAAAGCACCTTTCGTCTTCTGACCTTCTATCTGATCACCAGTATGGGTTCTACTGGCGATCTTCTTGCTCTCCTAACTGACTCTTGGTCATCCTCTCTTAGCCGTTTCGGTGAAACTTTCGCAGTTGCGCTAGGCATATCGAAACCTTTCGATAGAGTTTGGCACAAGTCTTTGCTCTCCAAACTTCCCTCCTACGGTTTCTATCCCTCTCTCTGTTCCTTTATCTCCAGCTTCTTCTCCGGCCGCTGTGGTACTGTCACTGTTCTTCCCCTAAACCTATCAACAGTGGTGTTCCACAGGGCTCTGTCCTATCGCCCACTCTCTTCCTGTTATTCATCAATGATCTTCTTTCCATAACAAACTGTCCTATCCACTCATATACTGACGACTCCACTCTGCATTATTCAACTTCTTTCAACAGAAGACCTTCTTAACATGAATTAAAAGACTCCAAAGTGGAGGCTGCAGAACGTTTAACCTCAGACCTTGCTATCATTTCCGATTGGGGTAAAAGGAACCTTGTGTCCTTCATTGCCTCAAAAACCCAATTTCTCCACCTATCAACTCGACATAATCTTCCAAACACTTATTCCCTATTCTTCGATAACACTCTGCTGTCACCTTCTTTAACACTAAATATCCTCGGTCTATCCTTAGCTCAAAATATCAACTGGAAACTTCACATCTCCTCTCTTACTAAATCAGCTTCCTCGAGGTTGGGCGTTCTGTATCGTCTCCGACAGTTCTTTTCCCCCGCACAGATGCTTTCCATTTATAGGGGCCTTGTCCTCCTTCGTATGGAGTATGCATATCACGTGTGGGTGGGCTCTACTCACACAGCTCTCCTGGACAGAGTGGAGTTTAAGGTTCTTCGTCTCATCAGCTGTCCTCCTCTTACTAATAGTTTTCTACTTCCTAAATTCCGCCGCCATGTTGCATCTCTTTCTATCTTCCGTTGATATTTTCATGCTAACTGCTCTTCTGAACTTGCTAACTGCATGCCTCCCCCACTCCCGTGGCCCCGCTGCACACGACTTTCTACTCATGCTCATCCCTATACTGTCCTAACCCCTTATGCAAAAGTTAACCAGCATCTCCATTCTTTCATCCCCTTCACTGGTAAACTCTGGAACAGCCTTCCTTTATCTATACTTTTCCTGCCTATGACTTGACCTCTTTCAAGAAGAGTGTATCAAGACACCTCTCCACCCGAAATTGACCTCTCTTTTGGCTACTCTTTACTGTTATCTATTATAAGAACATAAGAACATAAGAACATAAGGAGTCTGCAAGAGACCGGTTGGCCTATACAAGGCAGCTCCTGTACACTTCACCCCACCTTACCTCACCATCCATGGCTTTATCTAACCTCTTCTTGAATGTATCTACGGTATTGGCACCCACAATATGGCACCCAAACCTGTTCCATTCGTCCACCACTCTATTGGTGAACCAATTCTTGCCTATGTCTTTGTTAAATCTGAATTTGTCTAACTTAAAACCATTGATTGCTACGCGTCCTACCCGGCTCTTTTACTATCAAAATCTTATTGACATCCCCTTTATTAAATCCCTTCATCCATATATAGACTTCGATCAAGTCTCCTAGCAACCTTCGCCTTTCTAGCGAGTGTAGATTTAACTGCTTCAGCCTGTCTTCATAAGGCAAGTTGCTCACCCCCTGAATCATCTTTGTCATCCTCCTCTATACAGATTCTAACATCTTGATATCCATTCTATAGTAGGGGGACCAGAACTGAACTGCATAATCGAGATGAGGTCTAACTAGTGCTAAGTAAAGTTTGAGGATGACTTCAGCGCTCCTATTGCTTACGCTCCTTGAGATGAAACCAAGTACTCTGTTTGCCCGATTTTTATCCTGAATACATTGAGCCCTAGGACGGAGGTCAGCGCTCACTAGGACCCCTAAGTCTCTCTCACGCCCAGACCTACTTAGATGAGTGCCATTTAAGAAGTAATTGTGTAAGGGGTTATTCCTACCTACACTCAGAATGCTACACTTCCCGACATTGAATTCCATCTGCCACTTCCCCACCCAATCATATAGTCTGTCAAGCTCATCCTGAAGAACGATAGCGTCCCTGTTTGATTGGATTACTCTACCGATCTTGGTATCATCTGCGAACTTGCTGACATCACTACTAATTCCTGTGTCCAAGTCATTGATGTAAATAATAAAGAGCAGAGGACCCAGCACCGACCCTTGTGGGACGCCACTCGTAACACTGCCCCATTCAGATTTTTTACCATTGATTTGCACTCTCTGCTTCCTACCACTAAGCCACGCCCTGATCCAGTTCAAAACTTTCCCATCTATGCCGTGAGCCTGTAATTTTAGTAATAGCCGGTGATGGGGAACTTTGTCGAAAACTTTAATGAAATCTAGATACAATGTCATAGTTTTCATCTCGGTCAACCGCCTCGATTACTTTAGTGTAGAAGGACAAGTTAGTAAGGCAAGACCTACCCTTTGTGAATCCATGCTGTGAATCATGAATTAAACTATGCTTTTCTAGATGAGCGGCGAGTAGCGTTTTTTTTTTTTTTGTACTCTTTTTGTTGCGCTTGATCAGTGTCCTTTGATGTGAAAAAAAAGTGGGAGTAGATTTAGCAATAGTAGTAAAGGTTGTGCAGGCAGCAAAAGTAGTAACAGTAGGATCAGTAATAGCGGTGTTTCCAGTTCTATAAATCTTAAATATAGCGGTATTTGTTTGGCTTGTGAGTGTAAAGTATGATCCATTCGTTTACTCGTGATGCGAATCGATTGACAAATAGCCTTAAACAAATCATCGTGGGATACCTTGCGGACGGTTATGGATCATAACATTGTTTGCTGGGCTTTATGCTCTGGTCTTCTGTATCGATCACGACTTGCCTCTGAGTCCCTTGTTGTAATGCTGGAGGCGATGGTAACAATAATGATAATAATTGTAATAGCGTTTAATAAGTAGTTAGAACGAATCAGTATCAGAAGTACGCGTGTGTGGGGTTCTTGAAAGGTCTGGACTTCCGAAAATCCCGTAAATTCTTAGCAATAAAAATGATTAAATAAAATATCTGAAAATTGAGTTTCAGACTCACAGCCCCTCTAGTCATTATTATTTAAATATCTGACCAGTCACATCTCTCATAGGGTAAGCAAAAGCCAGATAAAACCTGCTCTTAAGTTTATTGAAAGTAACAAAGAAACTCGCTGGAAATTAAGAATAATTAATCAATACCAAGCACACAGCAACCTAGCTATCTATCTTAACATCCTAGTAAATGGTTACTTAGCTGTAGGTGGGAGAAAGCCAAACCACACCATGTCTTGCGTTGTCTGGAGCCCTGGAGTCCTTCTTCGGTCCTCTTCTCGTTCTTCTCTGGAACCGCCGTGCCCTCCTTACCTCCCACAGGCTTCCCTGACCTGAGTACATAGTCACTCTGGACTTGCGGATACTACAAGGCTGGAAAGACCACCACGATGAGAAACGTGGCGCGGGAGATATGTGAGGGACGTCTGCTCGCAGCGACGTCTGGAAGGGAGATGCTGCGTGCGGCTCTTCGAGCCCCACAGTCCTCAGGCCGGGCTCCGCGGTTAAGATGCCAGCTCTCGCCATACTGACATCTCGTTTTCTGTGCAACACTTACGCAAAAACGCCCTAACGGCTATGGATTTATCATTTATTAATAACCTCGCATGCACTAGGATTTAGTGGGTCATGCATCCCACACATAGCTCAGCCTTGGCAGTATTAACGAAATGATTTGAAAAGCGCGCCGTTCCCGCCTTCTAGATTTCTCGCCTGACTTGTGACTACTCCCGCTCTCTCAATCAAAATGGCGGGTACTCCCGCGGTATTTTTCCACTGGCCACTCCCTGAATAATGAAATCATGACAGCGTGACCGTGGTGCGTGCATAATTTTGGGCTAGTATGAAAGGCAGCCACCTAATTTAGACTTTAATACCGCTTAGTAAATAATACACGCATTTTTTTTTCTCAGGGTGATTTTTTTTTTTTTTCATGTGACAACCGCTGAGTAGCACGGAAAGCATTCGAGCTCAGTCAGGCGTGAGGGATGATGTGTGGAGGGCGGCTCGTAAATTGTTTTCGCCGAGCAGCTGTTATCCCCCGAAGAAATGGTCTCGTTTGTTTGCCGTCAGGGCGTGGCTCCTTCAGTGTTCCTTTTTTTCTGCAGAAAGTTTTTTTCCATCCCCAATTTCAGTATATTTAGCCTTTTAGAGATGGAGTGGCCATTTTTTTCTCTTTCTCTCTTTGTCTCTTTATGTCCCTCTGTCTCTGTCTGTCTATCCGTCTGTCTATCTATCTGTCTATCTGTCTGTCTGTTTCTTTCTTTGTCTGTCTGTCTGTCTGTCTCTCTCTCTCTCTCTCTCTCTCTCTCTCTCTCTCTCTCTCTCTCTCTCTCTCTCTCTCTCTCTCTCTCTCTCTCTCTCTCTCTCTCTCTCTCTCTCTCTCTCTCTCTCTCTCTCTCTCTCCCCCCCCCCCCCCCATGATGTACCTGCTTCTCTAGTCTTTATCGTTTTGTCGCGTCCTTTAATAATGAAATAATGCAAGTGGTTGCAATGCTATTATAGATAATAATGATATTAAATAATGATAATAGTAATGAATAAAATAATAATAAGGATGATAACAATACTAATGATATAACAGTACTATGAATAATATTAACAATAAAAAAGATAATGTCAATAACAGTAATCATCAACAGGGGAGTACAAAGACGCCTCTGTATACAAAAACTGACAACTCCTTCTGTCATCTCCATTCCTTATTACCGGGGCAACGGACAGCAGCCTCTCTCTCCCTTTCCTTTTTGTGTGTGTCGAGGCGTCTCGGGTTACTGACTTTGTAACTTGTAGTACTTGTAATTATCCGGTTTTGATTACTGCACAGTGGGAAATAATAATAGTTTGCTATTCAGACACACTATAAATTACTCCCATTCATCGCCTAATTAAAAAAACGCAAAATAAAGATACCTCCTCGCTGTATATAACAAGTAAATTAATGATCCACTAACCACCAAAAGCAGAGTATTTGTATCATATTTTAATTATGACTAATTACAAAATTGACTTTTTCATTTCAGGGCACTAACCAGGAAGCCAAAAGAGGCACCACCGATTGACATCCAGCTATTGACGTAAGTGTGAAATAACGTTTTCACCTGTAAGAAATACGCTAGATATTGGTAAAAGAGAGAAAGATAACATGCAGTCAAAATCTGGGAACGTAATTGCAGCGAAATTTACACCGCGAGGCTGCACCTGAAAAATATTAGATTATTCTGAAGGGGAACGAAACGCACTCCCTTCATCAGCCGTGTATACTGTGAACTTCCCCTCTCCCTTCCCTTCCTTTCCTCTGAATATGGTCAAATCGCTTTATCCTCTCCCCCCTTTTTCTTTCACTTTCATCCTCCTTCCTGCCATGGGAAAGGGACATCCAGTACGAGAATGAGAGAGAGAGAGAGAGAGAGAGAGAGAGAGAGAGAGAGAGAGAGAGAGAGAGAGAGAGAGAGAGAGAGAGAGAGAGAGAGAGAGAGTAAAACTTTTCCATATATATGAGTGTTGGTGTTCAGGGACGAAACACAGTTTTTCCTCTGGCATCCGTATCCTAGGAGTGGGCGGCCGAGGGAGGGTTGGACGGGGGGGGGGCAGAGATGGACAGGAAAGGGGCCCCACTGTGTTATCTAAACCGGCGTGGCTCCCTTGTCGCTGCGTCGAGAGCCCTTCGAGATCCGGGAGGCTTGTAGAGGGTAAGAAGAGAGCCTCATAGCTCCTCCTCAAGGGTCGAAGGTATTATTTCAAAGCCTGAGGACGAGAAGCAGCACACAATCCGGGACCCAAGAGTGAGATGGTGATTATATATATATATATATATATATATATATATATATATATATATATATATATATATATATATATATATATATATATATATATATATATATATAT
>NC_066511.1:6586932-6641932 GCF_024679095.1 Eriocheir sinensis
AAAGCTTTTGATAGGGTCTGGCACAAATCTTTGCTTTCAAAACTACCCTCCTACAGTTTCTATCCTTCTCTCTGTACCTTTATCTCCAGTTTCCTTTCTGACCGTTCTATTTCTGCCGTGGTAGACGGTCACTGTTCTTCTCCTAAATCTATTAACAGTGGTGTCCCACAGGGTTCTGTCCTATCTCCCACTCTTTTTCTGTTGTTCATTGATGATCTTTCCAAAACGAACTGTCCTATCCATTCCTACGCCGATGATTCCACTCTGCATTATTCACCTTCTTTTAATAGAAGACCCACCCTTCAAGAACTTAACGACTCAAGGCTGGAGACTGCAGAACGCTTAGCCTCAGACCTTACTATTATTTCCGATTGGGGCAAGAAGAACCTGGTGTCCTTCAACGCCTCAAAAACACAGTTTCTCCACCTATCCACTCGACACAATCTTCCAAACAACTATCCCCTATTCTTTGACAACACCCAGCTATCACCTTCCTCAACACTAAACATTCTCGGTCTATCCTTAACTCAAAATCTCAACTGGAAACTTCATATCTCATCTCTTACTAAATCAGCTTCCTCGAGGCTGGGCGTTTTGTACCGTCTCCGCCAGTTCTTCTCCCCTGCACAGTTGCTGTCCATACAGGGCCTTGTCCGCCCTCGTATGGAGTATGCATCTCATGTGTGGGGGCTCCACCACACAGCTCTTCTGGACAGAGTGGAGGCTAAGGCTCTTCGTCTCATCAGCTCTCCTCCTCATACTGATAGTCTTCTACCTCTTAAATTCCGCCGCAATGTTGCCTCTCTTCTATCTTCTATCGATATTTCCACGCTGACTGCTCTTCTGAACTTGCTAACTGCATGCCTCCCCCTCCCGCGGCCCCTGCTGCACTCGACTTTCTACTCATGCTCATCCCTATACTGTCCAAACCCTTATGTAAGAGTTAACCAGCATCTTCACTCTTTCATCCTCACGCTGGTAAACTCTGGAACAATCTTCCTTCATCTGTATTTCCTCCTGCCTACGACTTAAACTCTTTCAAGAGGAGGGTATCAGGACACCTCTCCTCCAAACTGACCTATCTTTACCCCCTCTTTGGATTCTTTTTAGGAGCAGTGAGTAGCGGGCTTTTTTTCATTAATGTTTGCTTTTGTGTGCCCTTGAACTGTCTCCTTTGCTGTAAAAAAAAAAAAAAAAAGCTCAAGGGCACAAAAAAGTAAACATTAATAAATAAAAGCCTGCTACTGCTGCTCTAAAAAGAATCCAATATATATATATATATATATATATATATATATATATATATATATATATATATATATATATATATATATATATACACACACACACACACACACACACACATATATATATATATATATATATATATATATATATATATATATATATATATATATATATATATATATATATATATATATATATATACACCAAAACTGGATATTTTATAATATTCTTGACACCTTTTGCTACAGACTGAATGGTTGGTGTGATAATTGTCGTGGAACACTGCTTACTTTGGACCGATGGCAAGTTACTGAAGGTCGACCATACTGCTCAACGAAAAATTAGGTGTTTATGATAATGAAGAGATAATTTATAAATACTAGATGGAATTTGAATATTTTAATATTTTATTATATTTTAATGGGACTTTTCTTTCCCTTGGTAGCATGACGTAATGCTATACTGATGGATGGTTGTCTGTCCTTGTTAAATATTTGATTACATGACTTTTTCATCAAGATACCCAAACATCCATTGTAAAACTCGTACATTTTCTTACTTCAGTATTACAGCTAGTTTTGTTTTGCGTATTTTAATATTTCTGCGGTCGTGTCTTAACATAACTCCCTGCTACTCTTATGGCTCCAGTTATCGTCTGTGGCACATAACATTTCACAGAACAGATTTAATGACTTCAAGCTTATATTTATGAAACCTTTCTTTGCCAATCTCGTACATATACATTTTTTCATTTATTCAGTCTTCATAGGCTAAACATTCGCCAAGTTGAAAATGTGTTTATTCCCTTCGTATCGTGACTAAGTGCATGAGGTTCCTGTGTAGCAGTCACCGCTCAAATTCCGTGTTCCTTCCCCTCAGTGACAAGAAAATGGGGTGCTGCAAAGAGAGACTAAGATTCTCAGTGTTTTCATGTAATGTCCATCGTCACTGTGTCTGTCAGTCTGTCTTGTCGCGTCTTCATCGTTAACTTTCCTTGTATTCGTTTACCTTTGACTGTCCGTCCACGTTCTCTTGTTGTCACCGTATTACTCACTCCAGCTCGACTCACCGTAGCTGTTGTCACCGCATAATTCACTCCAGCTCGACTCACCGTAGCTGTTGTCACTGCACTACTCACTCCAGCTCGACTCACCGTAGCTGTTGTCACCGCATTACTCACTCCAGCTCGACTCACCGTAGCTGTTGTCACCGCATTACTCACTCCAGCTCGACTCACCGTAGCTGTTGTCACTGCATTACTCACTCCAGCTCGACTCACCGTAGCTGTTGTCACTGCATTACTCACTCCAGCTCGACTCACCGTAGCTGTTGTCACTGCACTACTCACTCCAGCTCGACTCACCGTAGCTGTTGTCACTCCACTACTCACTCCAGCTCGACTCACCGTAGCTGTTGTCACTGCACTACTCACTCCAGCTCGACTCACCGTAGCTGTTGTCACCGCATTACTCACTCCAGCTCGACTCACCGTAGCTGTTGTCACTGCACTACTCGCCCCAGCTCGACTCACCGTAGCTGAACTACTCAGCGCAACTTACCGCGCATCTCGACACAACTCTACACAACGCTACTCATCGCAACGCATCACCGTCTGCCACAGCGCCCCAGCACCAGGGAAGATTTCGTTCCTCCTTCCTCGTCACTGGGGGGGAGTAATCTGTAGCAGTCACCGCTCAAATTCCGTGTTCCTTCCCCTCAGTGACAAGAAAATGGGGTGCTGCAAAGAGAGACTAAGATTCTCAGTGTTTTCATGTAATGTCCATCGTCACTGTGTCTGTCAGTCTGTCTTGTCGCGTCTTCATCGTTAACTTTCCTTGTATTCGTTTACCTTTGACTGTCCGTCCACGTTCTCTTGTTGTCCACCGTTACACATTGTTCCACACATACACCAACACTTAAATGTTAACCTACACAAACAACATTCACACAAACGCATACACAAACAAACACCTATCATATGTGTTGTCCTTGTCGTGATGAGGTGTGTAAGTTCTGTCCAATAAAGTAACCCTGGCGGATATGATTTTCTCTATCCGTGAACCGATTAGCACTTAGAACACTCGCTACCACCAACACCTGTTTCGCATCTCTACACAGCGTTTCAGTAACCTTCCGGTCTTTTGTCAGCCTTACCTATCAGTGGTGCAGTTCCTGCGGCCTTTTATGTATACTTTAAAGACCACTTCCTTGGTGCCTGTAGTTTCATGAAATTTTCATTCTTATCTACCATAGCTATACATTTTACAATTATTGATTTTCTCTCGTACTGAAGTCATATTCATTTACCCTCTCTGAGCAACCACGGTTTGAAACAAACACTATTGTTGTACTCTGCGAGGCCACGGCTGGCTGCCAAAGGGCCTTGCGTGCCGAGCAGGTGGTGTTTACCCGCCGGGCAAAGTGTTTACGCCCCGCGACAAAGCTGAGATAAGCCCTTGTTCCGAAACATTACTCTATCATTCACATGGATTGTCGGGTAATACATATAAAAAGCCTTTTCATGACTTTCAAAGCGGAGTTCTTGGAAGGCTTTGAACCAAATTATCCTTTTAAGTGAACATCCGCTCGTAAATCCGTTCTCATCACAGACCTGATTTTGCTAAAATCACCTGGCGCAGGTATACACGTTCCCGAGGAGGAAACTAAGTAAATTTTGCTTCGCTTCTCTTTTAGTTTTGTTTTCACTTTGTTTCCGTCTCGTCTTTTTTTTTTTAGCATCATACAATGAACCGCCAAGCCAACATTGTGCTGTCATTTGCGACCACCGTGAACGAATCTGAGTTTCTTTTTGTTTGTATAATTTGCCTTATGTGCTCACTGTGTTAGGCTTTTATCCTTTGAAGGTCTCACTTCACTGCCATTTATCTTTCTTGCATATTGCAATGCCAGAACCTTTGTGTCTTAGTGAAGTGATACGATATGAGAATCAACTTGCCTCGTACGTATTTATGTTTGCCAACCTCCTTTGTCTTAAGAAATATACTTTTTTTTCCTTTAGGTAAAAGTTCAATGTACATTCGTTAAAAAAGATGAAGTTGTTCGTTTCTGTTTCTCTGTTTGTCTTCACATTTTTTTCTCGGACTTAGAGACTGATGTCTATTCGTTTAAAAAATATTAGGTTGCTTCTGTCTGTCTGTCTGTCTGTCTGTCTGTCTGTCTGTCTGTCTATCTGTCTACTGCATTTCTTTATTGTCTATCTTTTTTACTTTCTTTCTTTCATTTGTTCTTTCTATCATTCTTTCCTTCTCTCTCAGTCTCTTTGATCTTGTACTCAATGCTCATGAAGGGTTGGTCTCTCCCCCTCTCCCCCTCTTAATGTCAGGTAATTATGACTCTAATTAGGGATTCTTTCAAAGGCATCTCTTCATGCTCGTTTAGGGCCCGACTCTGAGAGGGCGGCCGGTCATGATGGCCTCACCGTACTTTGACACACACTGATGGCTTTACTCTTGTCGAACACTTACAGTCCGTACTTACTTGAGCTCTATTTTGTCAAACCATTTGGGTCCATATTCTCCTCTCACCTTAATTTTATTTTCAAGTGTGTTTTTGAGCTCTATTTTGGCAAACCATTAGGGTTCATATTCTTCTCTTACCTTTATTTTATCCCCAAGGGTGTTTTAGGGCAGGGTTTCTCAACGTGGGCCATATGGCCCCCCTGGGGGTCATGATAAATTTTCAGGGGTCATACAACAAAATTAGGAAAATGGGGGGCCACAGAGGGCCACAGAACTTCCTAAGTGTGCGTTGCTCATATAAGCTTAATATTTTCATATTTGTTTTTTGTTTTATTTTCTTATCAACTGTTCTACTGCTTCATTTAGCGACTTCAGCGTCTTTTTGCTGTAACCTGGCTACATTTACTTCCCATGAGCTGGCAACACTGGATTCGGGGTTGCTAAGTTTGTCCTTTTAAGGACATTCTGTCCCACTTTGGTCCGTTTGTCCTTTAATTTTCCTGAAAAAAGAAAAGACAGCCTTTATCTGCCTTTTTTTTTTTAACACAGTATATCTTTTTCCTGCTTACACGTTAACATAAGGCAGCGCTAAAGAATTGAGTCAGACTGTCAGAGCATGATCGTGTACGTAGCGGTACCAGTATTGGACGCGTTAGGACTCAGGAAGGCTGATGCTAATAACGATCATTACTATATCTACTTCCCAAGATGTAGTAACTTAGGGGGGGCCACGAGAACTCAAATTACCTTGGGGCGGGCCACTGCCGAAAAAAGGTTGAGAAACCCTGTTTTAGAGTTCTGTTTAGGCAAACTATTACGGTTCATATTCTTTTCTCACCTTTATTTTATCCCCTTGGGTGTTTTTGATTTCCTGATTTTTTGTTTCTGGTCCTTTTGATTCACTGCCTCTATATTAGGACAGCAGCGTGTTACAGGGGCGCCGAGATGAATTCCGCCCCATGCAAGTCTACATTTTCGTCCTCTCGTCTATTTTATGTCGTGGGTCAATTGGCCAATCCAGTGGTTGTTCCATATCCACCAAACACTTCGAAACAAGGCAGTGAAGGCAGGGCACGAAGAAGCAAGATGTATTTATTGCTTCATCTGTCTCCTTTGCTTTCAGGCACACAACAGAATACCAAGTCACGTATTAGCAAACGTTTCACTCTTGCTCCCTCGGGCTATGCGAGTAGAACTTTGAAAACTCTTTTTTCCACTCATTTCCATCGCAGTAAATAAATCGGACTGTAGATTCGGTTACTGGTTGTTCTATGTTGGTGGATGGGTGTAGACTTTAACTAATTTTGCCGTCTGATTAATATGCAGGAATAGTGATCGCTAGGCTGAGTGATCAAGTGCCAGACTGCCCGGCCGAATTAATGTGATGTATTTATCTGTTCCTATTACTGCATTTATTTATACGGCTTTGAACTGTAATCAACCGACGCACTGAGTCCTTAATGCCTAGGGAAAGCTATTAACTATCTCCAGCTCCTTGTTCCCTTGTTGCCTGTGATGCTGTCGGAAGTGACGTGCTTTGAGTTGCTTCGTAAACTGTACACAACCGACGCACTGAGCCCTTTAATGCCTAGGGAGAGATAATAACGATCTCCTGCTCCTTGTTCCCTTGTTGCCGGTGATGGTATCGGAAGTGACGTGCTGTGAGTCTTCTCTTGTTCCCATGGCGAGCTGAGGGGCCGGTGGCGTGTGCACAGTGGCAGGGATGAATGTCTCGATTTAGGTGTCAGTGAGTCAGCTACTGGCGTGAAATTATACATCCTTCACACACGGCCGTGGCATCACTCCTCCGTTTAGGCCGCGTGACAGCTTTTCCTGGTGTCTCGGGGAACGAGTGACTGCATGGCGGGTCACGGCGAGGGCGGCGGCAACACTTTGTTTGCTATGTACCAATGAAGTGTCCAGACTCACTCGTCTTCTGTGGCAATGTGTGTGTGTGTGTGTGTGTGTGTGTGTGTGTGTGTGTGTTGTTGGTAGTGTTTCAAGGCTACATAGACATAGCGGATACGGATATAGAGTTGTCCATCCATTGAGATCTTAATATTTTTCCTTTCACCTCTGAAGACACGATCGGAGAGACAGCTTGACAACAAAACCAGAGTGGCGTCAGACGCCGCAGCGGGCAGCAAAGATTGAGACATATTGCACTACATGTTATTTTGTGGCATCCTAAGCGAATATATGTTTGTTGAATATCCAGAAGAGGAAGCAGAACCAGGGAATAGGGATATTCATTCTAAAAGGAGGGAAAAATATTTAAAAATGTTTTACACTATAGTAAATGATGTAATGTTTTCTTTTCCTTGAATATACGGATTCTTTAAATACTACAATTGATTTATGGTCTACGTTTCTGATTATGGTCACTGTTCAGGGTTGCTTCATGATTGGTTTGTTGGATGTATATAAGAAAAAAATTACATTTTTACGGTTTCCTTGTTTGAGTATATGCATCAACATTTCACTGATTCAAAAGTATAAAATATACCTTTTAACTGCATTCACAAATAGCATGATAACACTTTTCACCATACCTAAGAAATGTATAAGAACAAAAAGTCAAAACAAAGGAGTACTCGGGAAGTTATATTTCGCATGACCAAGTTACCTCTATGTTGAGAGACACGCCAGTCCTCGTCGACAGACCGACTCGGTCGGGTAGATTTCGATCGCCGATAGAGTCGGTCTGTCGGCACCCTGCCATTAGGCTAAGCCCGTGCTCCCCCACGCAGGGAGGGAGCATTTTTACCCTTTTAAGGGCCGTCTTCGGACAAGGGCCCGTTCCCCTAGTGATACTAGGGGTAATTATTTAACAACAACAACCTCCATGTTTCATACTTGCACCTGAAGACCATAGTTTCTTGCCATCCGTAAAGTCTTAGACACAACGAGGAAGCAGCCCTTCCCTTCCCGCAGGACTACATGTTCCCGGGCCTGCTTGGGCCGGGCGGCAGTCCGCCATACCGACCTCTCCTTTTCGTCACCAGTACTCGTCAGGGGTCATACGTTTCATTTCTGCTTTTTTCTTTGCCGGTAGACAATACCTAGTTTGCCTTGGAGACAAAGTTGGTCAAAAAAATTTTTAAGAACGGCAGGGCAGACTCTGCGTCCCTTCCCGCCTGTGTTATTGGTCGTGTGTGCCTTCCCGGCAGGTGGGTTTTTCTTTTCCCCACATTGGATTTCGCCCGGTCACTGCTGCTTCTGCTTCCTCGAAAAGATTTCGTCTGCGCTGTTTATTTGTCTGCTCAAGTAATGTTAGTTTACTCTCGGTTTATCATTTTCTGTATTGAAAACGCACGTAGCTATATATCAGTGAACCCTACACTATGGACCGAAAACTTGCCCCAGCCCTGTCATTAAGCCGCGAATTTTGGAAAATCAACCGCTTTGGTGCGAATCGCCATAACTCCCTTATTTCTGGGGTTACAGAAATGTTTTTGGTATCAATCGACGGCAAAATGAAAGGGCTATATTTTGTAATAAGCGACCGGACTCAAAAACCGACTCGAAAGGGTAAAACCCCTTTTGAATTCCAGACACTTTGCCGTTTTTGTCTAGTGTGGCATTGCTATTGCCTCTAGAAGGCTGTACTTTGGCATGTAGCCGCTCTTGGCAATGTAGTTTGACCAGCTTGAAGAATTTTTTGATAGCTCGATTCCAAGTTTGTCGTCGAGCCGTCACAAAATAGTCTGTTTTTCGGCACTTTTGCCGCGATTTGGACGTCCTAGTTTTTTGCTTATAACTTTTTACTTATTTATTTAGTGCTTTCCATTTATTTTTCTTTCGATTATTAATCTGCATTAATAGAGCTTTCATTTGCCACCAAGCACGCCTTTCTAGCTTCAGTAGTTTTTGCTCGAGCTTGACTTGAAGTCGCGACGAAAATTCGCCGAATCTGACTCATTTCACGCGCCGCGACGAAAAACCTTCCTGACGCCACAAAAATTCAATATATCTGCATACAAATTCATATATGAACACTATAGATAGATAGATAGATAGATAGATAGACAGGTAGACAGGAAGATAGGTAGATAGACAGACAAATAAATATGTGCATTTGCAGTACACAAAGGATATATTCCCCGTTCCGTTCCCTCGGGCCCGGCCACCGCCATGTTTGCTCCCAATCATGAGCTCTTTTTCTGTCCTCCATATTTGCTAACTTTTGCCTCAAGTGCTTTTGAAATGTTCGCCGAGGAGCGTTGGAGGGTAAGGGGACGCGGCGAGGCGGGCCACCAAACCCAAACTGTTGCTGAGTTCCCTTGCACGCTGACCGCTCAGCTGTCGTCTTCTACAACGATATTCAATAATGGGAATGTTTCTGGTGTCATTTGTCCCGGAACTAATATTAATATGATTGCAGGTCCTTGATATCTTATTTGTGTATGAGCAATGATACGTCTGTGATTTCAATTTGATTTATAACCGTAAAACAGAAAAAAAATAATGTCAAGAAATTTGATTGCAAAAAGCTGTACGTTATCACTGTATCAATCAACTTATTTTCCAACTGTAAATAAGTGAGAGGCCGAACTGAGCATCAAATGGAACACTTTTGGGAATCAGAACTGGCACAGTAAGGCTAATAAACGGTGAAGTCTTCATACATTCATAAGGCTGATATTTTCATTTTATGTTTTGCAAACGATTGTTCACTAGAATTCATAGTTGAACATCCGATAGTGCCTAATGCTGTAAAATTAGCAGGTTAATTAGAAATTAGTAAAGTAAATAATAATTTCTTGACAATTTGACTTACTCATAGGAATGTCTATGGAGAAAGTAATCCCCTGAAAATGCCCTTGAAAGTAGTGACACATATATTAGGTTTCCTGGCATATGAATACACTAAATGGAATGGCTATATCTAAAAACCATAACAGTCCTTCTCTCATAGTTACAGAAGCCTATGGAAAGCGGTACTTCCCAGCACCCCTCCCGTTACGATTAACCGCGGCTAAGCTCGAGTCCCTGGAATGTTGTCCAAAACTTTCTTACTCACCTGCTCCAGAGGAAGAACAAACGATGACTTTAAAAGATAAAGTAAATGGGTGTGTACAGAACAGTTAGGGGCGCAAGGGCAAACCATCAGAAGTCTTTCCGAGGACATAACAGAAACACCGACGGCAATATGCTGAAAGCAAATTTACACTACTCTTTTGTTAACAAAAAAGTGTGAAAATTTGAAAATATGCAAAGAAATTTATAGATTCAGCGTAAAGGTACATATATATATATATATATATATATATATATATATATATATATATATATATATATATATATATATATATATATATATATATATATATATATATATATATATATATATATATATATATATATATATATATATATATTTTTTTTTTACGTTGTTGCCTATTGCGCCGGTAGGTATCTTCCCGGTGGGGCCTGATGGTCGGCCCAAGGCTTCTTCCAGGTGGGGCCTGATGGTCGGCATAGCCCGTTCTGGCGCAGGCGAGTGTTTATAGTGGCGCCATCTTGCATTGGCTCATGCTGCCCCCCGGAACTTGTTCTTGATTCGCTTGGACGGCTTCTTCTAGAGTCCGGGTTGATGGGTGGTCTTCAGGACAGCATGTGGGCAGTTTTAAGCCACTCGGCGGTGATTGAAAAATCTGAGTGGTAGCGTGGGGATTCGAGCACGCGTCGTCAAAAACGCGGTGAATGTGGGCCAAGTACGCTACCAGTTCAATATATATATATATATATATATATATATATATATATATATATATATATATATATATATATATATATATATATATATATATATATATATATATATATATATATATATATATATATATATATATATATATATATATATATATATATATATATATATATATATATATATATATATATATATATATATATATATATATATATATATATATATATATATATATATATATATATATATATATATATATATATATATATATATATATATATATATATATATATATATATATATATATATATATATATATATATATATATATAAATATATATATATATATATATATATTGATGTGAGTCGGTGGCTGAGTGGTCAGCGCTCGGGCGCGGTGTCCTGGAGGCCCCAGGTTTAATTCCCTCCTGCCGCTACAAGCTGAGAATTTTCGGTCATCGCCGAGTGGTCTAAGAGTACCTACATGCTGTCCTGATGACCATCAATCAACTCGGTAGCAAAACTCTGAAGAAGATCAAGTGTAGTTCCGGTCGGGCAGAATGAGTCAAGCAAGAATGATGACACTATAAAGACACTGCCTGAGCCACTAACTGGCAGTAGCCGACCTGAAGGCCCCATCATGAAAGCCTATCGACGCTATAGGCTAGAACGTAAAAAAAAATAAAAAAAAAGTTAAATCAGCTGCTACATGAATTACATATAAACGTAAATCAAGCGAAATGCAATAGAGAAACTGCATGATGACAGAGTAATAAATGGGGAATTTTTTTTAAAGTGAATGATTAAGGAACAACAATTTATAAGTGAAAATTGAGCCGGAACATGAAGGCGACACGACGGCTCGCAGCAGGAGCAGGCACCTCTACTCTGGGCCTGGAGGCGAGGGCAGGTGCAACGAGAGAAAAAAAAATGTTGATCCGTCACAAGTCTGGAGATAGATGTAACAGGCATAGGCGGCGGAAAATTATTCTTGTTAAGCTCTGCTGTGACTTATGTCTGTCAGCCGCGAGACGTTAGAGACGGGTCTGTTGACGCTCCTTGTAGACCATATTCTTGTGTCCAAGGAGTTAGTAGTGTGTGTGTGTGTGTGTGTGTGTGTGTGTGTGTTTGTTTGTTTGTTTGTTTGCGTGTGTGTATGTGTTTGTTTGTTTGTTTGTTTGTTTGTGTGTATGTGTGTGTGTGTGGGGGGGGTGTGGGTGTGCTCTGCTAGATATCCATTAATCACTCACCCCTGTCAGTTATTTTTCTAATATTCCTTTAAAGCGCATTCCCCGCATGTTAGTCATAATACTGACACTAACCCGTGCTCCCCAAAATGTTTCCTTGTTTTATCGTACCCTTACAATACGTTGCACAATTTGCAGAACTAATAAGCCCTCCTTGTGTGGGCAGCGGCGTGGACACGTGTCAGTCTTCCATCTTGAACCAAGAAAGCGCCGCAACTTTTGAACATTTTTTTTCACTTTGCTGCATGAGGTCTTGACATCGTTTGCTACAGTGTAACGTTGGGGAAAAATGTTTTCTTTGGCTACAAAGGCGAACAACTAAAGGTTAAGCGTTCCCTGGAGGGGAGGAGAACTAAGAGCAAAAGTGAAAAACCTCCGTGCCCTCAGGTAGTGACTACTTGGAGCAAAGGGAACACATTGTTGCGGACTAGCAAATTACTTTTCAATCCCTAATGCCCTGCCGAACCCAAGGGAACATTTTTCGAAATTCTTGTGAAAAGGAAATCTTGAAAAAATCCTTTCCCGATTTCAAAAGACCACTGATCAGATTTTGCATCCTCTCTTTCCGGCCTTCGCTTCCCTCC
This sequence comes from Eriocheir sinensis, assembly GCF_024679095.1. Taxonomy (NCBI): domain Eukaryota; kingdom Metazoa; phylum Arthropoda; class Malacostraca; order Decapoda; family Varunidae; genus Eriocheir; species Eriocheir sinensis. The sequence goes on from NC_066511.1 coordinate 6,599,207, forward strand.
TCCAGCCGTTGACAGTGCCATCAGTCACGCCTAGTTTCCCTTGCTATAGCGCTGACTGCCAGTAGAGGCATTGAAACGCTGGACACTGAATTCCGGGGATGTTTTATCCTGACCAAATTTCCGAGGATTGATGTGACTCTGAGGGAGATGAACTGAGCTGGAGGAGCAGACACTGCCTGTGTGGACGAGTCCCCGGCGCTTTGAACAGACCCTGCACTCACTGCATGGCCTATTCACGCGTCCGTCAGAAGTGAGTTTGCTGAATGAAAAAATGAAAGGGTTCCTTTCATTAGCAAATGAAGAAGGCACCAAAAAGTGGAAACTACAAAGAAAAAATAAATGAAGGCTCGTGTGACCCCTCGATGGAGTATCCCAATGCGCCGTGCGGGACTGGTATGGGAAAAAAAAGGAAACTGGGTTGTAATAACAAAGTTGGAAGGGAGGGAAAACCTGGTGGTCCTCGGCAGGACAGTAATTGGCTGAGGGAGGAAGAGAACGGAGCAAAGGATGGAGCTGGCGAAGGCAGAGGAGGCAGAGTGGAAATGGAGGACAGAAAGGACGAAGCAAGAGACATTGTGAACTCGGTGAATGAAGCAGTAATGGCAGCGGAGGAAGAAAAACATGGATGAAATGTGGGAAGGAAAAGAAACAGTGCTCTAAGCAAATTAAATGTGAGAGAGAGAGAGAGAGGAATCTGGAAACAAAGAGCTTGAGTAAATAACCCATAAGAAGATAGAGGGGCGGGAAAATGAGAAGAAGCCGTAGTGAGGAGCGGGTTGGTGTGATGAGGCGAGGCTGGGACGGGGACTAGAGAATCAGGGGAACAGAAACACTCCTCGGTAAGCCCAAGGGTCCATCGCGTGTTGTCTTAGTCTTTTCTCCTGTCAGTTATTCCGAACTCTACCTTTGATTACCTCTGGCATATAAATAGCACTCAAGGGGAATATGAATCACGGCATTTTTGTCCGCCATCTCTGAAGTGAAGACGGTTTATATGGTTTTCTCTTTGTCTGTTTCTTCATCCGCTAGTCCATCCATCCAATCATCCATCTGTTCATTCATTATATCTTCCGTGATTCATTTATTAATTCCTTTATCATTTTATTTATCAGTTCACCCATTTATCTAGCTATCCATGTTTCGGTCTACTTTTACGTGCTTTTTATATAATTTTGCTGCTCAAACAATTTTCAGGGGTCCATGTCTGAAAAGAAGAATAGTTGCTGTCGAGGATAGAGGAAAAACAAGTCTCCCATTGTTACAAGGCATACAACCCCGAGTCACACGGAGATTGGCAACTACATACTCTATTTTTTTCCCTTATCCTTTCCCCTCACATGCAGTAGAGTCACAGCTTTCAGCCAAAACGTGCTTGCCTAGAACGTGGATATACCCCAGAATAGGTAAGTGAACTGAAACCAAGCCTCTAAATTTTGTGGAATGGGAAGGAAAAAGGGTGACACGGTTTTTCCAGTCCTAACCTAGTCTACTATATCACAGCAGCCCACCAGACTGCTGACAAGAGTTGGGTTGAGTGGTTCCTAAAACGTTAGGGCAGTATTTTGGGGGAGGGAAATTATATCGAATAATAGTACTCATGGAAATCTTGAGGTAATTAGAAAACCGAAATACCACAAAAGACATATCTAGGCGAGGTAATGGTTTATTCACATGACGAAAAGAAGTCTTGTGCTTCTCGAAAGGTACTTGATATTAAAGGGACCAGGGTTATTTTTGGCGTCGACCCTGAACACTGCCGTTAGTATTATTATGCGAAACATTTCCGTGGCTCTTGTAAGGCATGAAGTTACACACTCATTGTTTTGTAAGTCGTTTGCTAGGCGTTAAAATGACTGCAATGAATAATATGAACTTAATTAATTACTCGAAGCTACTCTCTGCCGCTTTTATATAATTCTCTCTCTCTCTCTCTCTCTCTCTCTCTCTCTCTCTCTCTCTCTAGTAAAACTCATTAAAGGAAAACTAATAAGTGTACTCTAATATTCTATGTTCTGTGACATTTTTGTAGTTGTCCTTTTTGTAATGATAATCATGCAATAACGACATCCTTGTTCTCTCGACTCTTCACATCTCTGCCGGATAATTAAAAAAAAAATTATTGTCAGTGTAAATATGTTTAAATCGTTTTGATGCACCACCTTCAATAACATATTTTACTTGCATTGAAATAAACAAACAGTATTAATGACAAATTGCCGCGCTAGACGACAACAGTATCTGCATATCATTATGCTAATGTTTGGTATTTTTTGTTAAACGTAAATTCATAAAAAAATAATGTATGTATCAAAACGGTATTATTATGTACGTTTAAAACACACACGGAAAGTATATGTATAAGTATACGTTAAACATGTTGCTTGGAGTCATAAGTACTGTAATATTTTTCATTGCTGGTGCTGACGCTTTGCCCGTCACGCGCACCACTGTTTCTATCTTGACAAGGCTCCAGTTGCACGGCATATATATTTCTTTTATTGCTGTCATTACCCATTTGCAGACCTTTCGGGAGCACTAAAAGCTGTGTACACCCTGCCGCCTGGCATTTATTTTTGTATCTATGAAGAGATGGCGGGCGAGGGAGTGGTCCATCGCGACTTCTGCAGTACCCGGGTGCGATCCATACTCTGAAGGCCCTACCATGTTCCACGTCACACATCGCAAGGGCACTGCAGAAACAAGACTCTGACACTGACTACCATGCACATTTACAGACATGAAGGTGTGTAATTCACCATGGTTTGATCACGTTCTGAGCTCGTGATCCCATGTCAGTTCCCTCCCAGAATGTATCTTGGATCTCTGGTGACGGATATCTGCTTACGGATGGAACCTCATACCAACACACACACAGGAGGCGGGACACAATCCTCGACTGACAACCGATACCCATTCACTGATGAGTAGACAGGGGGCATGGAGTAAAGGAGATCACCCATTCGTCTCCATTCTGCCCTGGAATCGAACACAGGACCTCTCCGTTGAGACGAGTGAGCAAACCATTATTAGAGGCAATAGTTGTTCTGTTGTGCTTAAAGAAATATAGCAAAGTGGAATTTTTTTGCAAAGTTTAACACGTACTAGAGTTTTTCTTTGGATTGAAGAGTAAACACTGGCATTGGTAAACTTTGTGCAACGTACTTGGTGTTGATGTTCATGTTATTGATGTTGATGTGGCTGTTTATTTGATATGCGTCGATATTTTTATCATTGCTATTGCTGCTGTGCTTTTGCTGTTGTCGTTGGTGTTGCTGTTGTTATTTAATGATATTGTTTTAGTGTTTGCTACTGTTGTTGTTTTATTCGTTCTCGTCATGGATTTTGTTCTGTAAACCTGACGAATGCAGAGATTCCAAAGTTGAATCGAAACAGAACAAAATAAAGGGTGATGTATGTGCGGGACTGTTGACAGCAGCATGCACACCACCGGGAGTTTCGCCGCGCGGGATGGGTCAGAGTTTTCAATCTCCTGTGAGTTACAACCATGCTGCTATTGACTCGTGACTCTGAACCTTTCACAGCGAGCCAAGTGGACGGTGTGTGGGACGAGGGACGACAGGGGCAAAGCGGACGTGGAGGGCGTCTATCGTATTACGGAAAGTGTTTTATTTAGTTTTTTTGTTGGTTCGGGAACACGCGGCGCGGCAGGATGCGAGGGTTGGCTCTTGGTCTTGGTCCGGGTGGCAGTACTGGGCAACATTCCGGGTGAGGAGAGTGTCACGTCTCTAAATATTTCCCCCGAAAGAGGCAGGCAGTATACACATTGATCCATTATATTTTCTTTCTTTTAGAGTGATGAAAACATGACAGAACTTGCTTTCCATTGTACTAAGAATTTGATAGTTTCCCGTGACTACTTTTGCAAGCACACTCCTAAACAAAATATGGACAGCAGTGGTTGAGCGCTCCATATATGTATTCGGGTTATAAAATTAGTGTTGCACGTTATGTTCAGTCCGAGAATCTTTTCCAGACTGAACCGCTTCTCTCTCTCTCTCTCTCTCTCTCTCTCTCTCTCTCTCTCTCTCTCTCTGTGTGTGTGTGTGTGTGTGTGTGTGTGTGTTGCAGAGTCGTTTACTGCTCGCTGTGATTGATTGGAGCCAACATCAGAGTTTTGACAGCGACAGGCATAATGGCCTGTTTACATCTGGCGGCGACTAACTGAAAAACGTCTCATCTGTTTTAACTCCCAATTATTCGACTTTAGGTGAGTATTAATACACTTAATATTTGTTTGCAGGCTGTACGTTTAGATGGAAGATGAAAGTGAAAAGTATGAAGGGAATCAAAGCAACGTATCGATAATAAACTATCAAAACATAAATAATGTCGCATAGCAAAACTCATTGACCATATCAATGAAATAAACACAGCTGATGCATATTCCTTTATCGTTTTAAGCGCCCCATACAAGATACGATAGTCAGGCCCATCGTGACCATCCCCACCCAATGATCGGCAATCTAACTGAATACCACGCCAGATAGGCGTTCTCCGAAAGTAGTTCAGCGGAACACGTCACGTCTCAGTGACCTTAATGTAAAAAAGTCGTTTTACTAATGGCAAGTTGCATGGCCGTGGTGAGGCAGCTTTCCTTTTAAGCACGCACAAATAAATGCAGATTTTCATACGAGCACAATAATTGAGACGCGCGATTAATAATGAGACAACACCCGGAAATGGAATCCGGCTTCGCACGAAGAGTTCTGTTCTGTTCTAAAAGCCTGACTTGACGTTTGCCGTCTGTTGTTTCAATTTACTGCTTGCTGATTTTCGTTCATTTAAAAATTCGAAATTAATGTTAACATTATGTATTTAATCCGCTTTGTATGACTGAGCAAATGTTATATTCCAATGTTTGCCATGCTTATTTTTTTATTTATTTTGATTTATTTATCTATTCTTTACGTCCAGGCCTATAGCACCGGTAGGCTTTCTTGGTTGGGCCTGATGGTCGACCCAAGCCCGTAATGGCGCAGGCAAATGTTTATAGAGGTATCATCTATTCTTGGTTCATGCTGCCCCCCGGAGTTCATTCTTGATTTCCCTTGGATGGTTCCTCTACGGTCCGGGTTGATGGCTGATCTTCAGGACAGGATGTGGGTAGTTTTAGGCCACTCGGCGGTGACTGAAACGTCCCAGGTATTAGCGGCGGATTCCAACCCGCATCATCGATGACGCAGCGAACGCACGAACAGTGTAGCTTCAAATCTCATCCCTCCGTCTACCCCATCCTGAAAAAATACACAGGGTGTGTGAATTTCGACACGGTATCGTGTCTTTTGTCGACTGCTTGTTGGGATCTGTCCCATCCAAGTTTATTTATATTATCATGAAAGCAAATGATGTTTGTGTTTATATAACTAGGATATCAACAATCACTCTTTTTCTTGTGACCTCTTCCGCTTTACATCGCTTTTTAGGCCCTCCTTGGTACTTCTTTACACTTAAATGCTTAACTTAATTACATTTTGAAAGTAAAGATTGGGTTCCGCGATGCGCAGTTCAAAATGGGATGAACTATAACGGAGGGATGAGATTTGATGCCACACCGGCACGTCAGCTTAACCACTCAGCCACCGCCTCCTCCTATATATATATATATATATATATATATATATATATATATATATATATATATATATATATATATATATATATATATATATATATATATATATATATATATATATATATATATATATATATATATATATATATATATATATATATATATATATATATATATATATTTATATATATATATATATATATATATATATATATATATATATATATATATATATATATATATATATATATATATATAGATAAATATATATGTGTGTGTATATATATATATATATATATATATATATATATATATATATAAAATCTTACATACGAATTTGTTTGACCGTTGAAGAGTTCCCGGTTATGAATTTTATCAATTACTGTTTTTTTAATAATTTATGTTGTAAAAGAAACAAACATCCTGACAATAAATCATATATACCATTCTCTCTCTCTCTCTCTCTCTCTCTCTCTCTCTCTCTCTCTCTCTCTCTCTCTCTCTCTCTCTCTCTCTCTCTTTTCCCCCTTCCCACACACACACACACACACACATCGTCACACGAAAAAAAAAAAAAAAAAACGTTCATGCACCCACAACTTGAACAGCTTGTGGGTCGGATCAATAAAGAGAATACGTCAGACAGGTGTGGCCACGTGTCATTTGCTGCGAACTCTGCATCACACCTGCCGATGACGGGTTTGATGACGTCAGTGGGTAAACAAGGCTTCCATGGATCGTCTGGCAGCAGCAAGAGTGGGGATGAGGGCTTGATATCGATCTGAAGGGTTGGCGTGATAATCTTGTGATCTCCTTTGTCAAGCGCGTCTTCTTTAAGCTGAATACAAAACAAGGAACGTTAATTGACCCTGAAAAGTCTTTTCCTCTTTGTCTTAACAGCTTTAAATTATTCTCATGTTGGGTCACTGCTTTGGTGTTGTGACTTTGGAATTAATTACGTAAGACTGAATGCCCTTCCTGACGTCACTTGGCAGCACTGGAGTTACAGCCGCCTCGCACTATCTCTTTACTTCCAGGGCTTGGCGCTCTAAACCTCTTAACCTTGCCCTCGACCACTGCACTTCTGACTCGACTGGAATATCCGTCGCCGTCACATATTCTATTTCCACTAGCATTTCAACGTCAATCTCCAGTCTCCAAAGCTGATTACAGAATAGTGAGTTACTAGGCCGTAGCAAACTTTTTTTTACATTAAAGGAAGCAGGCCAAAGGCAAACAAGAACAATAAAAGATAAAGAAAAACGCAACGCTATGATTCTATGCAAAGATACAGGAGATGCCAGGAGAGTTATTGATTTAAATCTAAGCCTCTTTGCAGCTTAATCGTTTTTATTCCACCTTTTGCGTCCCGTTGTCAAGCGCTGAGAGAGAGAGAGAGAGAGAGAGAGAGAGAGAGAGAGAGAGAGAGAGAGAGAGAGAGAGAGAGAGAGAGAGAGAGAGAGAGAGAGAGAGAGAGAGAGAGAGAGAGAGAGAGAGAGAGAGAGAGAGAGAGAGAGAGATTTACATAGATTTACATAGAAAATCAGACCACACAGACCCCATGGTCCAGACTTGGTGGTCTGTCCTTAAACCTAAGTGATTTTACATTAATCAGAAGACTCCAAAACGTTGCATTTCTACTCTAGTTGATATTAAGTTGAAGGAAGTGACGGTCGAGCTTATTTTTGAAGGAGTCAATCGTGTTACACTGGACCACTGATGATGGGAGCTTATTCCATTCTCGCACTACAACGTTGGTGAAGAAAAATTTGGTGCAGTCTGAATTTACTTGTCTACATCTGAGTTTTACGCCATTGTTCCTCGTGCGCAAAGTGTCATCGATCATAAACAATGTTGATCTGTCTACATTCGTGAAACCATTAAGTATTTTAAAACATTCGATCAGTTTTCCTCGGAGGCGACGTTTCTCAAGAGAGAACATGTTAAGGGTAGAAAGCCTTTCTTCGTAGGATTTGTTGCGCAAGGAAGGGATAATTTTCGTTGCCCGACGCTGAACACCTTCTAATTTAGCAATATCCTTTGCATGGTGGGGAGACCAAAACTGTACCGCATATTCCAAGTGGGGTCTGACTAAACTGTTGTAGAGCGGGAGTGTTACATCTTTATTCTTATATAAAAAGTTTCTTTTAATGAAGCCCAACATTCTGTTCGCTTTATTTGCTGCATCGATGCATTGCTGTGAGAATTTGAGGTTTGACGCGATTTTGACCCCCAAGTCCTTGACGCATTGAACGCTTTTGAGTTTAACGCCGCGCATTTCGTAATCAAACTTTTTATTCCTCGTTCCAACTTGAAGGACCTGGCACTTGTCTACGTTAAAGGGCATCTCCCATCTATCCGACCAAGCTGAAATTTTGTGCAAATCCTCTTGGAGGCTTTGCCTGTCTTCGTCAGTGAGAACCGAGTTACCAATCTTTGTGTCGTCTGCAAATTTACTAATGCGGTTATTGAGTCCAACATCCACGTCGTTGATGTAAATAATGAAGAGCACTGGGCCAAGAACCGAGCCCTGAGGGACGCCACTAGTGACAGGCGCCCACTCTGAGTTAAATCCGTCAATCACTACTCTTTGTTGTCTGTTGCTCAACCAATTCGCGATCCATTGGTTTACCTGACCGTCAATACCTATTTGCTTTAATTTGTTAAGTAATTTATGATGCGGGACTTTATCAAACGCTTTCTGGATATCAAGATAGACTACGTCCAGTGATTTGGTTACGTCATAAACAGTGAAGAGGTCGTTATAAAAGGTTAATAGATTTGATAGGCAGGATCTTTTGTTTCGGAAGCCATGTTGTGAGTCCCCAATTAATGAGTGGCTTTCAAGGTAACTCACAATTTTGTCTCTAATTATGCCCTCAAGTAGCTTACCTACAACCGAAGTTAGACTAATGGGCCTGTAATTACCTGGTACTTTTTTGTCTCCTTTCTTAAAAATCGGGAGAGAGAAGGAAACTAAGAAAGGAAATCAAACTGCAGAATAGAAACATATAGGGAGGAAGAGAAAAAAAAGCCAAAGGCAGATCCAAATACTGATCGGAAGCAAAACAAGACTCAGCGGTGGCATATACAGCGTGTAGGTTCCAGAAAGATTCGTTACCCATTAGGACCTCAACTTCAGCCGCGCTCAGGGTGATGTGTACACAAAACCCACTGCACCATCCGCCCCTCTCCTCCCGCCTTCTTTCCCCCTCCACCCCACACCACGTACACAGAAAATCACCGGCGCACGATTTCCTGGGTCAACAAAACAGGGGGGGAGCTGTATTATATTTTTCGTAAACTTTATCATCGCTTTTTGTGTTTACTTGGTTATTAGTTATTTGTGTACGTGTTTGTATATAGTTTTTGCATATCGCAATGCTTGTTTATTTGGTTGTTTGTTTGTTTGTATGTGTGTGTGTGCGTGTGCGTGTGTGTGTGTGTGTGTGTGTGTGTGTGTGTGTGTGTGTGTGTGTGTGTGTGTGTGTGTGTGTGTGTGTGTGTGTATTGTGTGTGTGTGCACGCCCGCCCTCAGAATGGCGTGCAGTTAGATCGCTCGCTGGACACTCCCGTCACAAATTGCACCGCTGCACGATTTCCTTGTTAAACCTTGCAGTTCCAGAGATTTTTTTTGTGTAAATACTGCGTGTGTGTGTATGTGTGTGTGTGTGTGTGTGTGTGTGTGTGTGTGTGTGTGTGTGTGAGAGTTCTGTTGTTTATATATCTCTCCCTCTGTTTGTGTGTTCCGATTTCCTGTATTATTTTCTGGTTTCTCCATTCATAGTTATACTGTTTGTCTGTATGAGTATCTCTCTCTCTCTCTCTCTCTCTCTCTCTCTCTCTCTCTCTCTCTCTCTCTCTCTCTCTCTCTCTCTCTCTCTCTCTCTCTCTCTCTCTCTCTCTCTCTCTCTCTCTCTCTCTCTCTCTCATCAGTGGTCCAGTGTAACACGATTGACTCCTTCAAAAATAAGCTCGACCGTCACTTCCTTCAACTTAATATCAACTAGAGTAGAAATGCAACGTTTTGGAGTCTTCTGATTAATGTAAAATCACTTAGGTTTAAGGACAGACCACCAAGTCTGGACCATGGGGTCTGTGGTCTGATTTTCTGTAAATCTATGTAAATCTCTCTCTCTCTCTCTCTCTCTCTCTCTCTCTCTCTCTCTCTCTCTCTCTCTCTCTCTCTCTCTCTCTCTCTCTCTCTCTCTCTCTCTCTCTCTCTCTCTCTCCTCCCCACACACACACATCGTCACACGAAAAAAAAAAAAAAACGTTCCTGCACCCACAACTTGAACAGCTTGTGGGTTTCTCTCTCTCTCTCTCTCTCTCTCTCTCTCTCTCTCTCTCTCTCTCTCTCTCTCTCTCTCTCTCTCTCTCTCTCTCTCTCTCTCTCTCTCTTTTCTGTCGTTCCTTGGCGCTTCGTCCTCCAATACTGGAACCTTTTACGTGCTGTCACCCCCAAGAATCAGATCAGCTTTTGTTGGTTCTGCCGTCTGAGCCACCCTCTCCGCGTTGGTTATCTTGACAGGACGTCAGGGTAGTAGGCCGCCACCTTGCGAAAGGGTTGGACGGGTGAGAGACAACTCCAGAACGCCCTCTTTGACATTTTGGTTTCATTTATGAGCGCACGTTGCCTGACATTTACCTCTTCCGTTCGCGACACCGTTGAGTCAGAGTTTGATGAGGTGATGGATTCTGTCTCTTCTTATCCTCTTTACTTATATAGGAAGATTTTTCAGGACTTATGTTTTCCTTCAGCGATGCAAAGATGCAAGTAGATTATTGACTGATTAGGTAAGGGTTCGTACAGTTAACTATAGGGAATGACACCAATTTTAGAAAGCCTTAATTGGTATATACCACGGCATGCGGTGTAAAAATACGAAGGAGAAGAAAATGTTCAGAAGGAAGAAAGGAGGGAGTGAATGAACAGAAAAGGAATCAAATGGTTACAGAAGAAAGGAAGAAAGGGAAAAAAATGGAAGATGCAAAAAGTACCAAAGAACGGGGTGGCAATTTCAAAGGTAGGCAAACAGATAAGTAGATCGATTCATATATATATATATATATATATATATATATATATATATATATATATATATATATATATATATATATATATATATATATATATATATATATATATATATATATATATATATATATATATATATATATATATATATATATATATATATATATATATATATATATATATATATATATATATATATATATATATATATATATATATATATATATATATATATATATATATATATATATATATATATATATACAGTCGTCCCTCAAATAGTACGGTTTCCAATAGTACGGTTTCGGTTTTATACGGATTGTCATGGAAGATTTTTTTTAGGATTTTTAAATTTCTCGCTCGTCGCACCAAGTAGCCATGGCGTGAGTGGCAACACTGTTCTACCATAACACCCGCTGAAAGCACCCCAAAGCGTTCGAGGTAGGTGTTCACCTTGCAGAAGAATTCAGATTTAGGAGGAATTACGTTTTGGGATGAGTTACGTTGCCGTAGGGAGAGCATACCACGTGAATGAGAGCAGTGTTCGCTGTACTATGATCTTGATCTTGGTCTTGATGTCACAGGTGGCCTGGGATTCTCCCTTGGTCTTGGTCTTGGTCTTGGTTCGGGAGGTAGTTGCCCCTTTCGGTCCCAACTACAGCCTTTGAAACGGTTTACTCCCTCAGGGCCATCACCCTGAAAATAATAGTGTCAAAGAAATTCTTGTCGCAGTAACTGCCAGTGCTCCAAGAGTGCTGCAATAGTGGAGATAAAGGCCGTCCTTTTACTATGCCTCGTCGTTGCTATGGTAACGGTGCCTCACTCGCAGCAGAATGGCGTACGCTGATCTTCCTGGTGACGTTTAACATGCATTACTAGCTGTCCTGGCTGACGAACTCCTTACAACAGAAGATGAAAAAGAAGCTGCAGTGGTTATGGTGGCACAGAGAGGTGAAATGCAATGGAAACACTTATATGTGTTTGTTCGGGCCGCCATATTTGCTGATGACGTCATCACAGCACGAAGGCACTCCACCTCTCAAAGCCGGTAGCCAGCAGGCGTGCCGAGTTGGCAACTCGTGCTGCCGCGTCACGCATTTGAGAGTACTCGGAACGTTCCGAGAGTCCCAATTCCCTCTCTCAAATACAGCCCAGGAGTGTTTCAAAGGGGGGGCACTAATTTTATACGGATTTTCGAATAGTACGGGGATCCTGGGTCCCTAACCCCATATATATATATATATATATATATATATATATATATATATATATATATATATATATATATATATATATATATATATATATATATATATATATATATATATATATATATATATATATATATATATATATATATATATATATATATATATATATATATATATATATATATATATATATATATATATATATATATATATATATATATATATATATATATATATATATATATATATATATATATATATATATATATATATATATATATATATATATATATATATAAACACACACACACACACACACACACACACACACACACACATATATATATATATATATATATATATATATATATATATATATATATATATATATATATATATATATATATATATATATACACACACACACACACACACACGGAAAGGCTGACTGGTCTAGCTTTTGTGTAATCTGGTTAGATCCTTGTATATGTGTGTATCCTTTTAAAGAAAAAAATAACTACTGTGAGACCAGAGAAACGAAGTGGAAAAAGGAATGACACACACACACACACACACACACACACACACACACACACACACACACACACATACACAGACAGACAGAAATAGAACAGCTAAAGCACCTTAGTAAGGATATTGAGAAGGGTTCGAGAAAACCGTGTGAGGCGATTCAAGCTCAATAACAATTAAGAGCGTGAGAGTAATAGTCCAGCAGCGTCCCTCCGGTAAGCGGGAATCCGGCGCTGTTTTCCCGAGCATGCACTAAACGCCCCCATCGCCATGGTCATCACCTTGTTCTTCGAAGCAGACTGGAATGGAATCTTACCGGCACAATTCCAATCCCTGAGAAACTCTAAAGCGGAATGAAGGAGAAATAAACATGTGAACGAGCGAGAGACTAGCGATAAACATTCCTGAGACATTTGATAATTATTCTCTTTTTATGTCTTTGATCTCTGTCCGTTATGCATTTGTCGTCTCGTTCCTTGCGTCTCTTCGTGTTTCGTTTACACGCATCCTTGATATCATTTTGCGTGCTTTAGTGGCGGAGATTAGGCATTCTCGTGAATATCATTTGATTTTATGGGGCAGAAACTTTGTAATGCGGCCATTAGACATAAAAAACCCCATGAAGGTACTGACAGGCTCTGTCAGGACATTTTTAAATAGGAGTAATTAGGCGCAGAAACGTTCAGATACGACCTATTATTTTTGTATTGAGTTCTAGAGTTACTTCATGGATGGGATAAATGTTTAATCTTGCCACTTGTAGCAAAAAAAAAAAAAAAAAAAAAAAAAAAAGGAAAGACATTTAGTCGTTTTAGAACGTCATTAAAACAATGCTAAGTAGTTTTCAACATCAGTCATATATTGTAAGTTTCATGAACCGTATTATGTTATTTTGAAAAAAAATTGGTATCGGAATTACTACTCAATGAAATGTAACTCTTGTATACCGTGTTTCATGGATTATAAACGAAAACTGGAATCAGGTACCATTTTATGAGACGTAACTCTTGGGGCACCGCGCCTCATGGATAGGAAATGAAATCTATTTCGGGATCTTGATGACTAGAAATGTTCGTTAGCGTATATAAAATCCTGTTAGGACCTATTGTGCTGTTCGGGCCTATTGGTGAGCCTTTCAGGTCAATACTTGTTCTTAACTATCTTCACTTTCTTACTGGCTTACTGACTGGGGTCGCCAAGCGTTTTTCCTGGGGTCGCCAAGACCTCAAAATATTAAGCATGGTGTTATTATATTATAATAACACATATACAACTATACTAGTGGGGTCGCGGTCATGTCTAGATGTGCATGATTGGGGTCGCCTGAAAAAAAAAAAGGTTGGGAACCACTGCTATTGAAACTATATTAGTACCCAACATGAATGTGTATTAGATATTTGTGACACACACACACACACACACACACACACACACACACACACACACACACACACACACACACACACACACACACACACACACACACACATTTAGCCAGGTAACTTATTTAACGTGTTCCCAGAATCTATTCCCGGCAGGTACTTCAAAGTTGCTACCACCCGCTCGCCCTTCTCGTCAAAGCGATATACTTCTGTAGTGCAGGTAGCCAATATCTGCAATGCCGCCTAGGTAACGTCATTTTTGTGTGCCAACATTAAGCCAAGACATACTACCATGGCAAAATCCATTCAGACGTCATTCTCGCGGAGCATGTCGGGCGAAGAGTTAGGACACGTAGAATGTTTTTGATATCCACGATAATTGTACAATCGTATGGATGCCCACGTGTATGACAGCATGGCCCTCGCTGCAGGTAACTGTCCCGGGGCACGTGTTCTCATGGCTATATACAAAAACTGCTTGTTATTATTTTATATTTATTGTAAGGTGCAGCGACGTAATTATAAATATGTAAGCGTCGTTGGCACGTGTTATATTGAATAAAAAAACTAACGCTGTATACTTTAATATAAACCCGAGGCCAGCGACAATGAATATTTAAACGTGCTAGTGTAGCCTATCACAGTTTTTACGCGTCTTTCAGAAAGTCGTCGCTCACCTCTCACACCAATGGTTCTTGGGGCTTATGTACGTCATGGTATTTGATACAAATAAAAACATTGATAAATAGATACATCCTTGAATTTTTTATTTATTTATTTTTTTTTTTATTTTTTTTTTATTTTTACATCTAAGCCTGTAGCGCCGATAGGCTTTCTTCAGGGGCCTGGTGGTCGGCCCAAGTCCGTCATGGCGTAGGCAATTTTTTTTTATAGTGGTGCCAGTTATGTTAACTATATCCTCTCAATTATTCATATGCAATGCTTATTACAAAATTCTGCATAATAAAAGCTTTTAAAAATCAATGTCTCCACAAGCAGATGTGTTTAAATCATATTTTAGTTGCTTTACCATTTTTTTTCTCGAGCGACCACCAGCAGATATCCATCCCGGTATACATTCTTAGGAAAATGGTTATTAACTAAAGTCTGGTGTTTCTACAAAATATTCTATTTCAGAGTAAAAAAAAGTTTCTTTGTGTATAATTATGAGAGTGTGGAATTTCACAATGACGATCTTGCTCTACCTGACCGCATCTCCAACAGATCAAAAGGCCGGGGAACATGTTTAGTTCACAATCAGGAACTAGAAGGTTGTGTCTTCGATGCTAACGTTGCTGACGTCACGAGCACAAGCACAAAAGATGATCATGTGATTTGTAAACTTCCTTGCATAAAACACGAGATATAATTATCAAATAGCAATTTCTGGACAGTGAGTAGTCAAGAAACAATAAATATGCGAGTATTGTGGGTGCTTTACGAATACATGTTCAGCCTGGACTCGTTTTCATGGCTGTAATGCCACTGTCTTAATTGCATATAAGTGGGTGTGTGTGGGTGTGTGTGTGTGTGTGTGTGTGTGTGTGTGTGTGTGTGTGTGTGTGTGTGTGTGTGTGTGTGTGTGTGTGTGTGTGTGTGTGGTGTGTGTGTGTGTGTGTGTGTGTGTGTGTGTGTGTGTGTGTGTGTGTGTGTGTGTGTGTGTGTGTGTGTGTGTGTGTGTGTGTGTGTGTGTGTGTGTGTGTGTGTGTGTGTGTGTGGGTGTGGGTGTGTGTGTGTGTGTGTGTGTGTGTGTGTGTGTGTGTGTGTGTGTGTGTGTGTGTGTGTGTGTGTGTGTGTGTGTGTGTGTGTGTGTGTGTGTCCACAAAAAAAACTGCTAGCTGTAATAAAATTTGAACACAGTTGTATATTAGTGTTGATTTGCTACAGTTGCTTCTAGTTTCCCCTTTCCTTCACAACCTCAGTATTCCCCCCTCGCTATCTTATGAAGAAGAATATGATACTTATCACAAATAAAACGACTGTGCAATAGAACACTGCAATGCATCAACGCCTAATATGCAATTCCGTTTGATATTAATAGTGCAAAATGTATACAGTTGCATTTCTTAGGGTTGCAAGATCACACCGATCACCTGGAGTGCCTCCTATTGTCCTTAAAAACTGTGTTTGTATAGCCTGTGCCTAAGAAGGGTGACCGTTCCAATCCCTCAAACTACCGCCCTATAGATTTATTTTCTTGTCTATCTTAAGCTTTTGAATCAATCCTTAAAAGGAAGATTCAAAAGCACCTTTCCACTTTTAACCTTCGATCTGATCGCCAGTATCGGTTCCGCAAGGGCCGTTCTACTGGCGATCTTCTTGCTCTCTTAACTGACTCTTGGTCATCCTCTCTTAGCCGTTTCGGTGAAACATTCTCTGTTGCGCTAGACATATGGAAAGCCTTCGATAGAGTCTGGCACAAGTCTTTGCTTTCTAAACTGCCCATTTTCGGATTCTATCCCTCTCTCTGTTCCTTTATCTCCAGTTTCCTTTCCGTCCTTTCTATCTCTGCGTTGGTAGACGGTCACTGTTCTTCCCATAAACCTATTAACAGTGGTGTTCCACAGAGCTCTGTCCTATCACCCACTCTCTTCCTGTTTTTCATCAATGATCTTCTTTTCATAACAAACTGTCCTGTCCACTCATACGCCGACGATTTCACTCTGCATTATTCAACTTCTTTCAACAGAAGACCATCCCAACAGGAAGTACATGACTCCAGACTGGAGGCTGCAGAACGTTTAACCTCAGACCTTGCTATCATTTCCGATTGGGGTAGAAGGAACTTTCCTTCAATGCCTCAAAAACTCAATTTCTCCACCTATCAATTCCACACAATCTTTCAAACACCTATCCCCTATTCTTCGACAACACTCAGCTGTCACCATCTTCAACACTAAATATCCTCGGTCTGTCCTTAACTCAAAATCTGAACTGGAAACTTCACATTTCCTCTCTCGCTAAATCAGCTTCCTCGAGGTTGGGCGTTCTGTATCGTCTCCGCCAGTTCTTCTCCCCCGCACAATTGCTATCCATATACAGGGGCCTTGTCCGCCCTCGTATGGAGTATGCATCTCACGTGTGGGGGGGGTCTCCACTCACACAGCTCTATAGGAGAGAGTGGAGTCTAAGGCTCTTCGTCTCATCAGCTCTCCTCCTCTTATTGATAGTCTTCTACCACTTAAATTCCGTCGCGATGTTGCCTCTCTTTCTATCTTCTATCGATATTTTCATGCTAACTGCTCTTCTGAACTTGCTAACTGCATGCCTCCCCCCCTCCCGTGGCCTCGCCTCACACGACTTTCTAATCAAGCTCATCACAATACTGTCCAAACCCCTTATGCAAGAGTAAACCAGCATCATCACTCTTTCATCCCTCACGCTGGTAAACTCTGGAACAATCTGCCTTCATCTGTATTTCCTCCTGCCTACGACTTGAACTCTTTCAAGAGGAGGGTATCAGGACACCTCTCCTCCCGAAATTGACCTATCTTTTTGGCCACTCCTATGTACTCTATTCGGGAGCTGTAAGTAGCGGGCTTTTTTTTTCATTATTGTTTTTTTTTGTTCACGCCCTTGAACTGTCTCCTTTTCTGTAAAAAAACACTAAGGAATGAGTAATATTCACACACACACACACACACACACACACACACACACACACACACACACACACACACACACACACACACACTCCAGTAGCTCAATCGGTTAGAGCACCGCGACGCAAGGCTTCACTGCCAAACAGGCGGCGGTTCGAGCCCCGCTCAGGCCGGATTCTTTCCGTTGCCTAGGAGTGGTTGCTGTCCCCCCTTGAGCAAGGGGGATGGGGTGTGTGGTGTGAGAGGTCTTGGCAGTACCCAGAGATCGGCAGTAATAAGCATTTGCTCACGTCGTGAGGGTACCTGCTGGCGAAAGCAAGTCCAACTCGTGATCAGGCCGTGGTGATTTACACACACACACACACACACACACACACACACACACACACATACTATCTCTCTCTCTCTCTCTCTCTCTCTCTCTCTCTCTCTCTCTCTCTCTCTCTCTCGTATAAATGTCGCGTTACGTCCTCAGTTTTTGGTTATAGTGGTGGTGCTATGAAGCCTCGTGTGTCCTGCATTGGTGACAGTCAGGAAGCTCTTCGCCCCTGGCAGTGGAAGACGTCCATTTTATTCTTGTAAGGAAAACTAAGACTGCTTCCTCTCAGGAGTGTGATATTTTCATGACGCTCAGGGAGGCAGAACACACACACACACACACACACACACACACACACACACACACACACACACACACACACACACACACATTGGGAAGCAAATCACCCAGAGGACGGGGGAGACACGCGAGATGGCATGGTTGTGCCAACGCGTCGGTCTGGCTGTCGTCCGCGGCAATGCAGCGGCACTTTGCCAACTCTAAACAACAACTGGTTATCATATAGAATCACTCTCTAGCTCACTTCTGTACATGTTTTTTTTCTTTTTTTTACACGTCACCCACACACACGCACGCGCACATGCGCGCTCACACATCCACACAGGTTGCATGTCACAGCAGCTTGCGGTAAGGTGGGGCGGCTACCATCACGCTTTGTGATGCCCATAAAATAAAGTGGTGGAGACGTCCCACACACACACACACACACACACACACACACACACACACACAGTCACACACACACACACACACACACACACACACAGTCACACACACACACACACACACACACACACACACACACACACACACATGCACAACCATGCACCCACACCCACCCACCCACCTACACACACACACACACACACACATACACATACACATACACGGTGTGTAAGAGTGGACACGGTCCAGCAGCTCAGTGGTTAGAGCGTCTGCCTCACAACCAGAAGGACCGAGGTTCGATTCCCTGACCGGGTGAATATAAGTTGGGTTTAGCTTCTTTCACGGTAGCCCCTGTTCACCTAGCAGTGAGTAGGTACGCGACGTCAGGCAAGGAGTTGTGATCTCGTTGTCGCGGTGTTTTGTGTGTGAGTGGTCTCAGTCGTACCCAAAGATCGGTCACTGAGCTCTGAGCTCCTTCCGTATGGGAACGGCTGTCTGTCTCGAGAGAGACCCGCAGCAGACCAAGAGGTGAAATTACACACACACGCACGCACACACACTCACACACACAGACAAACAAACAGACAGACAGACTGACTGACTGACTGACCGCCTACACACACACAAACAAACAAACAAACAGGCAGACAGACTGACTGACTGGCTAACACACACACACACACACACACACACACACACACGAATACAAACACAAACACACGCGCATGCACCCACACGCACACTTATTAACATATTCCTTCATTTAAGCCGTGGTGCAGCAGCTGGCCAGAATGAGGCATATTGTGCGCGTGTGTCGTTGTGGCCAGGTGGAGGCTGAGCCGTGGCGGGCGTGTTAGCCAGGTAATGGAAGCGGTGCACAACTTTGCCGGGACGAGTGAACCTGCACCAAACCGTGTACCGAACCAGTCTTGTCTCGTCTCTGTTGATTGTTGCTTATTCATCCAGTGGGATCTTTAATTTTTATCTTTCTGCTGTATTAACGTATATCGCAGCTATGGTCTATGTTTAGCTTATGACTATGTAAATCTGGACGGTGGAATTTACATACTGAACTCATTGTGGACACTCGATAATGAAGGCAAGCCATCGCGCCGTGATGCATCGAAACTTAATCGTTATAAGTTGTGTGTGTGTGTGTGTGTGTGTGTGTGTGTTAAAAGAGAGGTTGGATAGATGCTTTTATAGTCTGTCTATGAAATATTTTCCACTTTTTTTTTTCATTCAACCACTACAAAACTTTTAAGGATGAGCGCTCAACACATACAAGTGCGCGGATTGGCCTTTATAAAGATTTCTTCCTTGTGCGTCACGGAGTCAGCCTCGCCGTATATTTAAAACGGTTGAGTTTCACCGCAGTTATATGGTAGCTGATTAAAGAGGAGAAATTCGGCAGCCTTCAGAGACTACTTAGCTTATTTTCATAAACTACCAAGGAATGCAGCAAGCGCATGTACAAAAAATGGGTGCTGGGAAGCACGCAAAAAAGTTTTTTTGCGGTGGGCCTCCCCGAGTTTTAGAACTCGATCATTGACTGTCTTTTTATTATATAATTTACAAATAAAGCTGTACATATCAATCCAGAAATCATCAATGCATGCAAGAATTTTTGTCTTCATCATTTGCCTTGTCTTTGCCAGGTTTGTCAGCCACTCGCTACGACATTCCAACGTTTTCGGTTTTTCTCAGAATATCTCATCTTCAGTGCTGGTAGCCTGTAGTAATACTCCTCAGCTAATTTTCTCTGCTTCTTTCCAAAACGAATAAATAAAAAAAACGTTTGCAAGATGTTTTTATTTTCGTTCAGGTAAATCTGCCAAGCCAGTATTGACTTTTGCGGCGTTCGAGAGTTTTTTTTCTTCTCTTTTCCATTATCTCTTGTTTACAGCAGGAAGCCCATAGACATGCTTTCCCAGGGTACTTGTTCTGAAATGAGTATCAAAAACACCACTAAACTAAGTCATTTTATCACATCCACCGTACTTACTTTTTTATATTTATGTTCCGCCGCATTCACCAGGCTCAAGGAAACTATCAAGAAGACTATATATAGGGTAAACACACCGTATTTGACGTCAGGGTGTGTGTGTATGTGGAGAGTATCCTCCTGATGTCAGCACCAATGTAGCAGCAATCCTAGATGTACGAGAATTATTCCAAAATATGATAACCAGATCAGATTTAGGAACTTCAATCTATCCTTACCAATCGTAAACAAATCATTAATAATAACATTTTAACTAAGTATGGTTTGCTATCGATATTTGGGAGGGCGCGGAAGTTTTGCGTCAGAAACAAACAAATACATGGTGCTGTGTACGACAGTCTGGTTACGCTGCTCGTGATTCGTCCTTCTTCGCAGTTCAAACTATAACCGTGAAAATCACGGCTCGAGGATTCCGTGTCAGCCACCAACCGGTGAGATTCTGTTTTTAATTAAAAGTTAATTTGGGGTCATGCGCTATAGCTGCACGTGGACGCGGTGCTCCTCTCCGTCGCATTGGCCATTGAGCCTGTGGTGGGTAAGATCTTATTATCCCGGACACAGCCAGTGTGACATTCGGGCTACCACAGTTTACCTTCCTCAGGTTTCACTAGGTAACCATTTATTGATAAGCCAGAAGAGGTTTTGATAAATTTATTACACCCAGGGGGAAACAATCACATTTACTGTCATCAGGTCTGGCGTGATTTACAGGGACACTTGAGTCTCGCAGGACACGCTTTCTACAAACATAATTTAGCAACTGAATTTGAGCTCACACAAAAAAGCATGAATGAGTTGCAAAACGTAATCTCAAAACGTTGATAATAAATAGAACACATGCACGAGAAGTATCTGTTTTTTTCTGTTTTTTTCTTAATTAAGACGTTCTAAGTGCTGATCAAATTTCACCCCAACTATACACAGCTTATCATAGTGTTTTCTACCCTACATGACACACCAAAAGCCCAAGCAGCATACAGAAAGAAAGAAGAGTGAGTCATATGGCCGCCTCCACCCTGCTGATTTTCACCTCCACCAACTCTCACCCACTCCGACACGAACATAAAGGTGAAAGGTAGAGGGAGCATACTCTAAACGTGTACGTGGCCAAGATGCTCATCTCCTTCTAATCGGCCCTTGAGCCTGCTGTGGATAAAAAAATAAAAAATAAAGACATTACCCCGGAATACAGGGCAAGAGCAACATCCAGGTTACCACAGTTAAATTTTTCCAGCATTCCACAAGTACCTATTAATCGACCTGACCCGGATGTAAATCCAGACCTGTGGATGCATAGCTAGGGTGCTAACAACTATACAACACTGACAGAGACACATTCAGCATCTCTTTTAGTAAACGCACCCGGCCTCCATCGCGCAAGGAACCTACAATTTCAAGTTTTCAATGTTTCAATAAACTAAGGACCAACCTACAAACTTTTTTGTGTCTTTCTGTATTTATATCCTGCTCTGAAAGGCTTGGTGCTCATGAAGGCGGGGTATGGAAATAATGATATGATATCAAAAACCAGCTGCAACTACAACTTGCATGCACTCTTAAATTTTAACTTTAGAGTTGACTTGGAAAGTTCTGATTGGAAGACGTGATTAATTTGAAACTGTAATTTTCTCTTGTCAAAGGGAGAAATATTATAAAATAATAAAAAAGGAAACAATAATGAAAAAAAAAAACGCTACTCGCTGCTCCCAAAAAGAATCCAAAAAGGTGGCCGAAAGAGAGGTCAATTTCGGGAGGTGTCCAGATACCCTCCTCTTGAAAGAGTTCAAGTCGTAGGCAGGAGGAAATACAGATGAAGGAAGATTGTTCCAGAGTTTACCAGCGTGAGGGATGAAAGAGTGAAGATGCTGGTTAACTCTTGCATAATTGGTTTGGACAGTATAGGGATGAGCATGAATAGAAAGTCGTGTGCAGCGGGGCCACGAGAGGGAGGGAGGCATGCAGTTAGCAAGTTCAGAAGAGCAGTCAGCATGAATATATCGATAGAAGATAGAAAGAGATGCAACATGGCGGCGGAATTTAAGAGATAGAAGACTGTCAGTAAGAGGAGGGGAGCTGATGAGACGAAGAACCTAAGAACCCACTCTGTCCAAGAGAGCTGTGTGAGCGGAGCCCCTCCACACGTGCCTTCCCCAGGTATAGTCCTTGGGCCAGCTTGTGCCGTGTTGATTAAGCTGCCACGCTGCTCGCTGTTGTCCAACTGTACAGTGGCTCTGCTGTGCAGGTAACTTTTTTTTTTATTTTTACGTTGTTGCCTATTGCGCCGGTAGGCATCTTGGTCGGCCAAGGCTTCTTCCAGGTGGGGCTCAGCCCGTTCTGGCGCAGGTGTTCCATCTTGCATTGGCTGGAACTCGTAGCTTGGACGGCTTCCTCTAGAGTTCGGGTTGATGGGTGGTCTTCAGGACAGCATGTGGGTAGTTTTAAGCCACTCGGCGGTGACCGAAAAATCCGAGTGGTAGCGTGAGGATTCGAACCCGCGTCGTCCATCACGCGGCGAATGTGGGTCCAGTACGCTATCACTTCGGCCACCGCCTACCCTGCTAATATGCTCATATGTGGACTCTACACAACATCTGACGGTTATGGCAAACCTGATCACCTCTCACAATACGAAAATATTTCAATATCTCAGCCTAGTATAATTTAGGCATGGAATACCCCTCTTCAATGATACTGGCATTTAATGATTTTTTTATTTTTTATTTTCTGATATTAGTAGAAGTTGCATGAATCTACATGTATTTTGTAAAACAAGTTATGATTGTAATGAGGCACACATCAAGATATCAGATTGCCTCTGATGACCACCAAGGCAGAATCAACAAGGTGTTTACTTTTTACCTGAGAGTGCTGGCGGACAACACTTTCGGAGATTGGATTGATGCAAGGTGTCCAATACCGGGAGTCAGGGTGAGGGCCGGACGCTGTGATGAGAAAAACCTTTTATGGGATGCATTGATCTCCCACCTGCCTTGAACTCTTCGTTACCTGTGCCTTCACCCACCCGCCCAGCCACCTCACCCTGTTGGTTCCTAGACCCAGCCCTTCAGCTGCCTCACTCCGCTGCTTGGTGATCCCCGCCCGGCGCCCCTCTCTCTACGGCGCTTTGTTAGCAATTCACGGAAGTGAATTACATATCAACCGATAAACAGCCGAATAGTTTTTATCTGCGATCGTTAAGGCTTACGATTAATGTTATGAATTCCAAAAGCTTGCACTTTCGCCCACCAGATCGCAATATTTCGCCGACAGCCGTAAACACCGGAAGTTTCGTTGACGTGAAAAAACGTCACTTTAAGTCCGCTTGACTCCCCTGTAAGTAATGGCTGTATAAGTAATAGCTGTGGACTTGAAAATGAGCACGAGCTTGGTGTTGGTGTTGGGTGGCGAGCACTTCGGCACCGTAATGGTGGTGGTGGTAATAATAAAGCTGTGGTAGTATGGGTGGTGAGCACTAAAGCATGATGGTTGTTGTGGTGGTGGTTGTGGTGCTGGGAATGAGCATGGTTTGACCACGAACTTGGTCGTGGTGGTAGTGGGTGAGGAACACATAACAACAATGGTGGCGGTGTTAGGTGGCGAATATTTCAGCACGGTGACGGTCATGGTAATGGCGACCCCGTGGCTGTATGTGGAATGATCGTGGTGGGCGGCGAGCACTTCAGCATGGGGACGGTGGTACTGGTGGGGGCGGCGGAGCGTGGCAGTAACGCAGATCGGCAGCGAAACACTTCCGCCGGACGGATCAACGTTCGTTCCAATTATTTGTTTCCTGTTTGGGGACAGAGGCGAGAGCTTGATCGGTAGGGGGAGCAGAGGCGCAAACCTTTATAGCTTCGAGTTCCATCTTACATTATTTAACCACTGATAGCCGTTGTTAAGGATGATTACTATAAAGTGTTACTATTATATGTATTCAGACATAGCCAATCGCATTTTTTTAAACTTTTATTGACAGCAGTATCTAGATTATATGGAACGGGTCACCATATTGTTTCCTTGATTACCACCACCAGCACCACCACCACATCCATCACCTCCACCATAAATTAATTCCATTCTATCATAACCACACAATACGGTCTGGTATGCGAAAGTGGAGGTGACTCAGTGCGAGTATAGACGCAATTTTTGTTGCCATTCAAAAGGTTTATGGGAAGTTTATACATTATAAAACGCTTTATATAGTAAAAAATCGCTCTGAATTGATTCGAATGGACATCCTTAGTGCAAGCCCAGCCTAAAATACTAACACCTCTATCTCCCTAACGTTTGTGTTGTTGGCTGTGGCAGCTGTGATGGTGGTGGCAGTGTGTGCGCATGCAAATGGTAAAAGGTGATGGTGGTAGGCCCACTGATAGGACATGGTATACCTAAGCTGCTCTAGGGGCACGGTGGTGATGGAAGTAGATTTGTATTTACACGCTTATTGACTGAAATGTACGCATGGTAATTGCAAAAGACGTATGACACTCACCATGGCTCTATATAGCATTTATGGTTGGCAAGTTGAGAGATAAATAAAAAATAGAGTGCAGCAAAGGTGGTGATGACGGGTTGGTGGGCGTTGTTGTAGCTGGTGGTGGCAAATGAGGGATGTTTTCGTACAGGTGAACGAGGCGGTTTAGTTGCACGAGTATGCGAGGGGCAAAAGGTTAATTACAGGAGGAAGCGAAAGGGGTGATGGTGGAGGGAGGCTGTGGTTTGATATTGGTAACAAGGTAAGTAGCGGTGGTGCCATTAATGCTGTGTACTTCTAAGAGTGGCTGTTAGGCAGTATGAGTGATGGTGGTGGGCGGTGCGCAAACAAATGGTAATTTATGATAGTGATAGTGGTAAGATGTGCTATACCACAGTTGTTATAGGAGCTATATTGCACTAGGTGGAATGAGTAAAGGGGGTATCACACTGGGCTATTTTTCCTCCGGCATCCTACCTCCAACCTCCGATTTCAGCCAGTACCGCCGACACCTCCTAGCACACACGTTTGTTTACGTTTATCTCCAGCTCCAGCCGCAATGGCCGACCTCTTCATGACGACGGGCTTCTATTCGAGAAAAATTGTCGCCGCAGCACTGTTACTTATTCATTGCAATGAGCTTAAAGGCAAGAAAAAGAGGCGTGTGTGGAGGCGGCAGTGGTTAGCAAGGAGAGAACAGTTTGGGGGTGTTTATGTTAAGAGGTCAACTGACAACTTATTTTGTTCTATTATAAAGTTTTGTTTAGGTTTCTTTTTTTTATTATTCATAATCCTTATTCTATTGCAAGTTATGCAAGAAATAAAATCACTATGGCAAACTATTTTGTTTTCTCAACAATTTACATAGAATGTCAGTTGAGTTGGAATTTTCCTCCAGCAAACGGATTCCTTCCCGAAAGCTGCGGGCTGCAAATCTGCTCCAACAATTGGCGGAAAAAGTGCTGGAGGTGGGCGGTACCGCCGATTAATCGGAGGTTGGAGGAAAAATAGCCCAGTGTGATACCCCCTATAAGGAGTTCTGGGGAAGGTAGAGTATCCAGTGGTAGTTAACGAAATTGCGTGCTTGACGTAGTGGTATGACTGGTTGGTTTTGTGCCAGCGGTGTACAGTGTGGTAAAGCGTAGTGCCAGTGCCAGAATCATCAATGAGTGGTGTGCAATGACCGTGGTGTAGTGGTGCTTTTCTTTTGGTCTATTTGTGTGTGTTTGGGGGGGGGGGGGGGCTGTGGTGTGTAGTGGCGGCGGTGAAGCAGTGTAATAAAACGCAGTCTCAGCCGAAGAGACTTATGAATGAGTAGTTGTGGTTATGTGCAATGATTACCCTCCGTTTATCCAAGGAAGATCGCACGGGAGGTGAGGTAATTGTCCAATTGAGTTTCTCTATGCATTGATCCAACATTATGTGAGGCACTTTTTTTAATTGATTGTATCTTTGAAAAATCCCGTAACGTGTATACCTCAGCGGGATCACGACATGTGAGGGATCATGTGTTTCTCTTATGAGTCTCCCTCTTTATATACGCTCTCTAATTGCCTGGGTGGTGGGGAGGTGACAGCGTTGGTGGCAACGTCAACATTCATAACAAAATATAAGTGATTAAATAATCACCACCCGAACGACCATATCGCTCTGCCAGGGTTGCACCGAGAGGCATCCGCGAGCTGGGATTGAACTTGCAACCTCCCGGTCGCAAGCCAAACCCCATAACCACCGAACCACCAGCTCCCTCTGCATACGTAATAATCCGTGACAAATGAGGGCGATTTGTATTACACTGTATATAAATCATCTACTTTGACGGTGGATAAGTCATGGAAGATAAGCTACATCCTGAAGTAAGCTTAAAATAGACGGAAAGGCGTTTGAAGCGAGTGAACCCTCAAGATTCGCGAGTCTGAACGAAGGGCAAGTATGAGAAGGGAAGGGGGGGAGGGGGGGGAGGGGAGCAGGCAGGCTGGCAGCAGGTGTTTGAGCGGCTGCCAGACCCTTCCATTCCTACCCGCCGTAAGCAATCTGCATTCCATTACATTGTCAGAGCCTTTCCTTTCATGTCGGGTCTACTATGTCATAAATAATTACTCAAGACTCAACTGCAAGGCCTGAGTCACCACGTAAGACCTTAAACTAATGGAGACGCGTGTTTTTTTGTAGATGAATGAAAGATAAGGTTTCAACCTGCAACTGTCTTCCTTGCTACCTGCGCATCATTGCCACCGCTCACCAGAGGAATGTCATGATACCCAAACATTGCATGTAGATTTATAGCTGCTTCCTGCATTATTACCTTGCATTACCACACTTCTTTCAATTGCATAAGATAAAAAAAAAACGCAATATCCTTCGTGGCTGTTGGTGAATATTCTAAATGAACTATTTCGAGGATGCTGTTGCAGTGTTGCCATATAAGGAGATGGGTGAATACATTACCTTTTCCCGACTCAGTTACCTCTTAAATTGTGAAGTGCTCGGATGTGCTGTGTGATCGCTGCTTTGGTGGATCTTAAAAGGCAAGGAGGTATTGATTTGTTTTTTCTAAACTTATGTCAGGGTCTGATTTTGACTTTCTCTCTCTCTCTCTCTCTCTCTCTCTCTCTCTCTCTCTCTCTCTCTCTCTCTCTCTCTCTCTCTCTCTCTCTCTCTCTCTCTCTCTCATTCTAGTTCGGATTTGACCGTCACATAGCCTACTAATTCAGTTTATTCACGTTGACACGATGCTTCTTGGATTATTATTATTATTATTATTATTATTATTATTATTATAACCCTCCTCCTCCTCCTCCTCCTCCTCCTCATAATAATAATAATAATAATAATAATGATAAATTAACCATTATGGTTATTATCATTATCATTATTATTATTATTGTTGTTGATTTAAATTTCTACCCTTTAACCCACTTAGGCAAGTTATTGTACTCGGGACGATGCTATAAGATCTTCAGAACATTATTTAGCAGACGGAAAGTAGAGGGGCGATTCACTCAGTACTGTTCCTGTGTTCACATTGCACGTTTAGGATACCATGGTCAGCATGGGCGTGTGTGTGTGTGTGAATGATGGCGAAATACTTCGAGAGAGAAAATTTAGAGAGGAAGCTATGAAGTGCACAGAGTAATGGAAAATTGAGAAATGCCTGGCATAACGTCGGTAATTTGAAACGAGCATCATGGATTAGAGAAGAGACAATGGTTGAAGATATTTTAATGACTTTAAGAATAACAACGGACCTGGGCAGGGCATATCAGGTGTGTAACTGATAATAGATGGACAACTAAAGTAGCAGTGTCAATGCAGCAATAATTAATGTAGGCGTCAGGGTAGACAGATCACGTGGAGAGATGCATTAGAGCATTCGCTGGATCAGAATGACGCATACCATAACCAGCTAGACAGGTGGAGAACACTGGAAAAGGCGGCTGCCTTGCTGAGTACGGCTCTCGTGCGTTACGTTCATATTAGGCTACTCGTCCAGGATCTGGGCTGCCATCTCCGTGGCGTCCATAACACACACACACACACACACACACACTTTATAAGTCGAGTATGTTGTACAAAACAATGTTGCCTATTTTTAATAATATGAAAATATGGTACGACATGCCGCGTAAGATTATTTCTAGAAGTTAGTGATTTTTTTTTTTTTTTTTTTGTACATAGATGTAAAACCTACAACTCGTGCTCGAAATAAAGCAAACTGAAAGGGACTATGATTAAGTATTCGCAAAGTAATGACAACGCAATTTTTCACGTAATGAAATTACATAATCATGCCAGAAGCAATATTAAAAAAAGTTTGATGTTATATATAAAGTTTGCAGAATATTCGTTAGCTACAGCAGAAGTTGAGGACGACGTAAATATAGCTACAGCCAATTTTAACATAACTTTTGTCATCCCTTTCCATAATGAAATGTATATTTTTTGCTGCATGCTAAAAGCTCAGCGTTTTTGTACACGTACAGATAGAGCGGGAAATTGAAAATCAGAGGAAAGATTGTCCTGTCGTTCGTAAACACGTGGCTGATGCTTATCGCTGCAGGGGTACTATACGGGACGAGGCCTCCTGTGACCAAGTTTCGTTCGTTATTTCTTTTCATCCAAACGGATCCTATCTGTGCGGGTGATGGCTGCTTGTAAAACGGACACATTAGAAATTAGAAAGGATAAAAATGATATAATATGGATACGAAAACGTATCGGAGACGAACCATTGGGTGTGAATCAGCCCTAAATTAAACAAAACATGCCTGTAATTAATATTGATGTGTATGCTATCCAGGAACTTTGATGAGATATCAACTGCGAGTCCGCTGTGCTTCAGGAGGGTAAGCTGCCTCTCCTTGGAGCTATTCTCCCTACACACACACACACACACACACACACACACACACACACACACACACACACACACACACACAGGATCAGTGAAATTGCAAGGTTGCGTGATATGTACATACCAAGCTATTATACATACAGGCCATCACATTTCAAATATATATCACCGATGCAAACCACCAATGTTACCATCATGAAAAATTTAGCTCTATTAGTGAGGCCAGTGCTAAGCATGTTCAGATGAGTGTCAGGTGTTGGCAGTCATTATTCTCCTTCAATTATTTTTATTTCTTAGTACCTGTTTTTGTTACTTTTGTTAATGTATTTAACTATTGTTGTTTGTTTTGGTTAGTTATATAACCAGACATTTACTTGTTGCATGGACAACATATTATTTTTTTTTCTTTTGGAGGAGCTGTGCTCCATACTTTTTTTTTTATAAAGTCTGAGCTTAATCAATTCAATTCAATTCAATTCACACACACACACACACACACACACACACACACACACACACACACACACACACACACACACAGCAGAGAACATTATTGTTTCATATCGTACATCTGTATTCGTTACCTGCCAAGTGTTTATTGCTTCTTCCACTTTTTTCTCCCCCCTCGTTTTTTCTTCCAGTGGTAAATATCGGAGGCAGCATCTGATCAGCTTCCGGCCCAAGATGGGAGGTGGGGTCAATATTTAGTCAGTCTGGCATCGACAACTTGTATTTGTTTACATCATAGAGGCGGAGGGCTGGGGAGGTCCTGGGGCCGAGGGACGTAAGAAACCTCCAGAAGAAAAAATCTTACTGTATAAAGATGCTCGTTTTCTTTTTTGTCATATTTAATGTACGACAGAAAGATTAACGTATGTCTAAATATTATGTCGCTATTCAGGTCAAAGAAATGCCTGTCATGGGATCTTATTGACAACGGTGAAACATTTTATTGGTATCTGCGCCCTGAAGGGAGGCTTTGGTAGCTTATCATATATATAATACAGCCTCTTCCATTTAGCGTAACCCGTTTCTGGGTCGTGATCTGTAGAGTCCCTTGATAGATAGAGTCCCGACAACTTAAGATTTGGACATCATTATTGGCCCTGTTTTCGCCGCGAGAGCGTGTGCTAGCGTTTGAAAAGCGAAAACAATGCCAATAATGGCGTCCAAATCTTAAGTTGCCGGGACTCTATAAGGGACTCTACAGATCACGACCCAGAATCGGGTTACGCTAAATGGAAGACGCTAATAATAATAATAATAATAATAATAATAATAATAATAATAATATTATTATTATTATTTTTTGTTTTGTTTAGTAGTAATCGTAATAGTAATAGTAGAAGTGGTAGTAGTAGTGGTAGTAGTAATAACAGCAGTAATAGTTCTTCTTTTACTTATTTTTCTTCTTCTTCTACTTTTTCTTCTTTTGCCTGAAAAGCTTCGGCTTAGAAAAAGGCAGATCAAGAATCAGCACACTTTCATAAGGTAAAATTAAAAATGTTACCATGATCATAAATAAATGTTTCAAAAGTTTTTTTTTCTTCTTCTTTTTCTTCTTCTTCTTGGCAGTAGCACGTTAGTAGTAGTAGTGGTAGTAGTAGTAGTAGTAGTAGTAGTAGTAGTAGTAGTAGTAGTAATAGCAGTAGTAGTAGTAGTAGTAGTAGTAGTTGTTGTTGAAGTAGTATTAGTAGTTGTTGTTGAAGTTGTAGTAGTAGTAGTAGTAGTTGTAGAAGTAGTAGTAGTAGTTGTAGTAGTAGTAGTAGTAGTTGTAAAAGTAGTGGTTGTAGTAGTAGTAGTAGTTGTAAAAGTAGTGGTTGTAGTAGTAGTAGTAGTTGTAAAAGTAGTGGTTGTAGTAGTAGTAGTAGTTGTAAAAGTAGTGGTTGTAGTAGTAGTAGTAGTAGTAGTAGTGGTACCAATGACCTCCAAGCTATAGACCCCTCCATGATTATGTGTTGGGAAAATAAACATGGGTGGAGGTATCATTTATGTAGTAGTAGAAAAAGTAGTAGTAGTAGTAGTAGTTCTAAAATTAGTGGTAGTAGTAGTAGTAGTAGTAGTAATGGTAGTAGTAGCAGAAGTAGTAGTAGTAGTAGTAGTAGTTATAGAAGAAGTAGTTGTAGTAGTAGTAGTAGTAGTAGTAGTAGTAGCAGTCATAGTAGTAGTATTAGTAGTAGTAGTAGTAGCAGTAGTAGTAGCAGTAGTAGTTGTAGTAGTAGTAGTAGTAGCAGCATTAGCAGCAGCAGCAGCAGCAGTAGTAGTAGTAGTAGTAGTAGTAGTAGTAGTAGTAGTAGCTGTAGTAGCAGTAGTAGTAGTAGTAGCAGTAGTAGTAGTAGTAGTAGTACTAGTAAGCTAGGTAAAGGGACCGAGCTCGGTGGAGATAAGCCTTGTGCTGCTTTTCCCCTGCCAGCCTCTCGATAAATAAGAGTCCAGGGTTCTTTCAGTTAATTGTTTTCCTTTCTTCTTCTTCTTCTTCTTCTTCTTCTTCTTCTTCTTCTTCTTCTTCTTCTTCTTCTTCTTCTTCTTCTTCCTTTTCATCTTCTTCTTCTTCGTCTTCTTCCTTTTCTTCTTCTTCTTCTTCTTCTTCTTCTTCTTCGTCTTCTTCCTTCTTCTTCTTCTTCTTCTTCTTCTTCTTCTTTCGTTCTTCTTCTTCTTTCGTTCTTCTTCTTCTTTCCTTCTTCTTCTTGCTTCTTCTCTCTTTTTCTTCTTCTTTCTTTTTCCTCTTCCTTTTTTCTTCTTTCTTCTTCTTCTGTCTTCTTCTGTCTTTTTCTTTTCTTCCAAAGCAGCAAGCAAAGGAGTGTATAAAGTTAGAAACTGACAATGGACGCACACTCGGACACAACTTTTTTACTTATTTTATTTTTACTTTGATGTCTTGTTCACTGAAGGCAGAAAACTTGGAAGGAACGCTGGCCATAAACTCGATCCAAACAAACGCTGGTCTCTGGCTGGGCTTCCTGTCTGCTCGGAATGGTGAAGAACACGAAGTTTCCAGTTTGAACTTTTGGTCCACATCATTTTGTTCACAGTCCCTCGAATTAGCCGTTACCCTCACCCTTTCTGCCAGTCTCTCGTCGTGTTTCCTCGTCGACGCTACCATGGCCCAAGCGTGTGAATGATATACGTACGGCAGAAAAGAAAGCTTCCTTAATTCTGGCTTAAGGAAATGTGCAAAATTGCTTCATAAATACGACAGTGGTACACCAATACTGATACCAATACACCATCAAACCCATACTCACACGAAAATAGTTGCTGCAAGGTGCCATATGGAGAGAGAGAGAGGGGGGGGACGGGGAGGCAGGGGACTGAGTGAGGATGCCAAGGGTCTCCTGTGCCAGCGTGTAGAGAGGGAGGCACTCCAGCAGCCCCTCGGTGCTCCTTGGATTTAAGTAGTTTAGTAGATTATGCAAAGACGATTGAATGGTTTAAATGGAGGTCAGGTAGATTTGTAGACGAGAAGGGTAGGTCAATAACTTTCGTTTGAGAGTGCATTTGTATCTAGAAATCGCCTCATGTTTTTCTTCTCTCCTTTAAGTCTATGTAAAAAGTCTGTATCTAATCATTTCGTGCATCTCTCGTTCTTGCCTTCCCGACTCAATCATGCTGTTATTCTTAATTATGTTCGCCCTGCTTACACATTTTGCACACCCTAATTAGATCACCTTGAATAAGATAACATTAAATTTCTAAATCATCCCTCCCCACACCCCAATCTCTCTGTCCACTCCCGCTTTCCTCTATCCTCCTCTCTCTTCCTGTTCTTCGTTTCTCCTTTGTTCCTTTCTCCTCCCCACTCTCATTCTCATCTCTCAAATCCCGGCATCCAAGATCTGGGTTAAAAAATGTTAATACAGAGGAACCAGAAGTCTTAGGGAGAACAGTAATGATTGTGGACACGTAAAAATGAAAGAGGGAAACGGAACAAACTTACGCTCCTGCAAGTAAGGTGAAGTTGTAAAATAAAAGTATTGTTACGCTCGATGTTAATATTATCAGGAGGCAGAGGCAGCTCCAGACAGGTAATACGACCTCTCAATTTTCAATCCAGAGAGAGAGAGAGAGAGAGAGAGAGAGAGAGAGAGAGAGAGAGAGAGAGAGAGAGAGAGAGAGAGAGAGAGAGAGAGAGAGAGAGAGAGAGAGAGAGAGAGAGAGAGAGAGAGAGAGAGAGAGAGAGAGAGAGAGAGAGAGAGAATATATATACATGGAATCATTGCTGTCATCTTTTGTACTTTAGTGTTCGTTTTTATCATCTAATATTTCATCCTTAATCTTATTGTCAGATATTTTTCTTTCCTTCATTCTCTTGGAATTGTTTTTCCCAGAATAGTAAATCAGCCACCAGGTGTTCCCAGAAAATTTCTCTTGTTATAATCCTTCTTGGGTGTTCCTCTTAATCATTTTTTAGAGTACAAAAAGTCTAATTAGGAGCATAACAAACAGTGGAAGTCCGCAAAGTACTGCTCTCACTAACAGAGGACACGGGGATTTAAAATAACTCGTCACGTTAGGCTGGAGAAGTGTTGTGGTCCTTCCCTCGTGTCGTGGTATGGAGGAAATGCTGACAAATAAACCCTGTTCCAGTATATCTGTGAATGGGATGAAAAAATGAAGATATATCGATGTGGCCTTTAGTAGAATGTCGGTAATGCGAGGCGGCTAGAGGGGTGGATGTTGCAAGTTCAAAAGAGCAGTCACTATAAAAATCTCGATAAAAGACTGAAGGGAAGCAACCTTGCGGCGGAATTTAAGACAATTAGAGAAGAAAAGCATACTCCATACAGGGTGGACAAGGTTTTTGTATATAGTTAGCAACCGAAAGGAGGAAAATAATTGCTGGAGAGAATACAAAACGCTTGGCCTCGTGGAATATGATTTATCACAGATAGTTGGAAGGTTGTGTCAAATTATCAGGTTCAGAAATTGATGTGGTATTGAAAGACACGAAGTTTCCTCTGCCCCATTTAGAAATAAGAGCAAAGGTCAGAGGTTAAGCTTTCTTTAGCATCCAGTCTTGACTTGTGTAATTTCTGCTGAAATGTTGTTTTGTTGTATGATATAGAATAATGCAGTGTAGAGTCACCGCCATAGGAGTGGTGTATTTTCATGAACCTTGCTTTGCTGGGCGATATTTCTTTCCTTTGGCAAAATTTACATTCATATCACAGCCCCTACACCCGCGTCGGCTTGGCCTCCGTGGCATGCCTACCTTACCTTTGCTAATTTATTTCTAGCAAATTTTATAGATTTTCACTTGCTAGGGTAATAAAAAAATAAGGCCAAAAATACATGGCAAGAAGTATGAAAACTTGCTAACATTATTGGAGAAAATTCACGCTGCCATGTCTTCTATTTGCGTGACTCGTTATTGGTTTGTGCAGGAGCGGCTTTGATTTCCGGAAAGTGTTGGAGTTGTAAATAAAATATTCTTGATATTAAATATGTAAACTTTTTTGGTTCCTATAAAGGAGAATCAAGGTTAGTTCTGATAGCTACTCCGAGATCTGGGGATAAAAAAAAGGAATGTGTGAGAGCGTGTCAACGGTACACGAGCTGCTGCAAAACACTGAAATGAAAAGGAAATTCGTGATAATTTGTTCAACATTTCTTCCTACCTCTTTTGCCTGTCTTAAAAAGCCGCGGCTACTAATCGGATTATACGATTACGTTGGTTTCTAAGAATTATAATGAACTCGGCCATGAATTGGAGAGCGGCTTAAGGATCAAATTAAGAAGCTCATTGAAGAGGATGATTCAAGACTTGTACAAGATCTTGTGCATCTTTATGTCGGCTGAAGAGGTTTTAGTGAATGCAGCGCCATATTCATGAAACGTCTTGTTCCATAATATATATTGAACTTTATATCTTTGAATGTGTGCGAATTTCGCCCATATGTCAAACTATTTCATGTGAAGTACAGTTCAGTATGTTCATCACGGTTCGCGAAAAAATTGAGCTTTGCATCGTAGAGGCAAGCGCCTTAATGTCCCGTGAGGGGCTGGTCTTACCTAAGATTTTTGTTAAGCACCAAAATGTTCATGTTAATATATGAAAAATAATATTGCCTTGTCGGAGGATTACGCTCTTGCAAAATAATTATTCTCGATTTAATGGCGTTGCTACGTGAGAGAGAGAGAGAGAGAGAGAGAGAGAGAGAGAGAGAGAGAGAGAGAGAGAGAGAGAGAGAGAGAGAGAGAGAGAGAGAGAGAGAGAGAGAGAGAGAGAGAGAGAGAGAGAGAGAGAGAGAGAGAGAGAGAGAGAGAGAGAGAGAGAGAGAGAGAGAGGATATCCAAGACAGGAGACGACCGTCGGCAATCATACTAGCCATTGACATCTCAAGTAATGGACGGCGGACTCTTTTGATTTTGCGGCGTCCTTGTCATTAAGCCGCGAATTTTGGAAAATCAACCGCTTTGGTGCGAATCGCCATAACTCCCTTATTTCTTGGGCTACAGAAATGTTTTGGGTATCAATCGACGGCAAAATAAAAGGGCTATATTTTTTAATAAGCGACCGGGCTCAAAAACCGACTCGAAAGGGTAATAAATCGAATAAATTCGCAAAAAACGACTCTGAAAAAAAACTATTTATGAGATCCCAACCTTGAAACCCTTTCATGTTTTGAGAATTTCAAAAAACTTATTTAACATATATTTTGCCCTACCAATGTGCTTTCCAATATCATGCATAACATGTCCGTACTCCCATTAGTTTCGTCGCTAGAGCTCGAAACGTAAACCCTTTTGAGAGCGATTTTGACGAACTCCAGACACTTTGCCGTTTTTGTCTAGTGTGGCATTGCTATTGCCTCTAGAAGGATGTAATTTGGCATGTAGCCCTTCTTGGAAATTTAGTTTGACCTTTTCGATGGATTTTTTGATAGCTCGATTCCAAGCTTGTTGTCGGGCCGTCACAAAATAGCCTATTTTTCAGCCCTTATGCCGCGATTTTGGCACGTCCTAGTTTTTTGCTTATAACTTTTTTTTATTTATTTAGTGCTTTCCATTATTTTCTGATCATCAATTTGTATTAATAGGTCTTTCATTTGCCACCAAACACGCCTTCCTTGCTTCAGTAGCTTTTGCTCGAGCTTGACCAGAAGTCCCGACGAAAATTCGCCGAATCTGACTCATTTCACGCGCCGCGACGAAAAACCTTCCTGATGCCACAAAAAATAATATATCTGCATAACAATTTATATATGAACACTTCAATATGTTGACTATCGTGTATTAAAATCATTTTAAGATATTTCTATAAAAGGTTACTATTTTTATATAATCATTTCACTATATGTCAACCTATATTTTCATGGAGGCGTATAAAACAGGTGTTACGAAGTTTGTACCAGAATACAGACCTAAAGAAAAGGGAAAAAAGGACT
This sequence comes from Eriocheir sinensis, assembly GCF_024679095.1. Classification (NCBI taxonomy): domain Eukaryota; kingdom Metazoa; phylum Arthropoda; class Malacostraca; order Decapoda; family Varunidae; genus Eriocheir; species Eriocheir sinensis. Next base: position 6,635,794 of record NC_066511.1, read on the forward strand.
GGTTTAATGCAAAATGTGCTAAGGCAAAAGAAAAAAGAGACAAAGCATGGAAAAGATTAAAAATAAATAAAAACCAAAAGGAATAAAGAAGATTTTAAGGTAACGAGAAATGAATACGTGAAAATAAGGAAGGAAGAAGAAAAGGGATATGAAAAGGATATTGTGGAAAAGTGCAAGGAACAACCTAAACTATTTTATAGATTCATAAATGGTAAGATTAAACCAAGAGAACCAATTGAAAGACTGAGCAACGGGATTGTGATAATCGATGATCCTAAAGGGATGGCGGAGTTACTAAACAAAAAGTTCCAGTAAGTTTTTACTAACGAATCAATATTTAACGAGCCACGAGAAAACAAGATATATGTTCATATGGAAGAAGTTACAGTAAATAAAGAGGAGATATATAAATTGTTGGGGGAGCTGGAAGAGAGGAAAGCTGTAGGACCGGATGGAGTCTCAGGGTATATATTGAAATAATGCAGAAATGAGTTGGTTAGACCAATATATGACATCATTAAATGCTCAATAACAACTGGTACAGTGCCTAAGGAGTGGCGGAGGGCCAAAGTGGTCCCCATATACAAAAGTGGAAGGAAGGAAGAACCCCTGAAATACAGACCTGTATCATTGACCAGTGTAGTATGTAAAATATATGAGAAAGTGATAAAGAAACAATGGACGAGATTTCTAGAAGAGCATAATTTAATCACAAGTAAACAGTATGGATTTAGAAAAGGGCGCTCATGTGTGACAAACTTACTGAGCTTTTACTCAAGAGTGACAGATAAAATACAGGAAAGGGACGGAGGGGTTGATTGCGTCTACCTAGACCTGAAGAAGGCGTTCGACAAAGATCCACATACAAGACTGCAATGGAAACTAGAAAATAAAGGAGGATTGAAAGGGAAAATGAAAAACTGGATGGAAAGCTACCTAAGGGGAAGAGAGATGAGAACAGTGGTTAAGGACATAAAATCGGAATGGAGAACTGTAGAGAGTGGAGTGCCTCAGGGATCGGTATTGGCACCAGTACTTTTCCTAGTACATATTAATGACATGCCAGAGGGAGTAAATAGTTATATGAGCCTGTTTGCAGACGATGCAAAACTGCTAAGATATATAAGAAACAGTAAAGACTGCGAAATTCTGCAAGAAGACCTAAACAGGATTTGGAAATGGAGTATGGAATGGGAGATGAAATTCAATGTGAAGAAATGTCATGTTATGGAAATAGGAAAAAGTGAAGAAAGACCAAAATGGACATATAAAATGGGAGATGGTGAAATATTAAAGAAAGTACACGAGGAGAGAGATCTGGGAGTAATAATGCAAGATAATAAACAGCCAGAGAGTCATGTTAATCGGATATTCGGTGATACGTATAACATGGTGAGAAATATAGAAATAGCATTCCACTACATTGATAAGGATATGATGAAAAAAAATAATTACCACTATGATCTGACCAAAATTGGAATATGCTGAGGCAGTGTGGTTTCCCCATAAGAAGAAACACATAAATAAACTAGAAATAATACAAAGGATGGCAACAAAAATGGTTCCAGAGCTGGAGGGATTGACATACGAGGAAAGACTAAAGGAAATGGACTTATTAACACTACAGTAGAAGAAAGAAGAGAAAGGGGAGACCTAATAAAAATCTATAAATTATTGAGCAAAATGGAAGAAGTAGATACCGAGGAGTTACTACTAAAAGAAGGAATTACCACCAGGAACACAAGAGGACATAATAAAACATTGAGGAAGGGAAGATGCTTGAGAGACATAAAGAAATATAGCTTCCCGCAAAGAAATATAGAGGTTTGAAACGGACTAAGTGAGAATGTAGTATCGGCGAAAAGTGTGCAAAGCTTTAAGGAAAAGTTGGATAAATGCAGATACGGAGACGGGACCACACGAGCGTAAAGCCCAGGCCCTGTAAAACTACAACTATCGGTGAATACACACACACACACACACACACACACACACACACACACACACACACACACACACACACACACACACACACACCACTCTCTCTCTCTCCTTTTAATTATCTCCGTAGTTGTTGTGTTCCTTCCCAGGGAATGAACTATTGTCTGTCGCCGCATTCTGTCCTCTTTGTCCCCAGGTTTCCGTGAGTTCATGCTGCTGCTTTATCTGAAGCTAAAGTTTCGGAAATAAGCATTTATTATTATTATTATTATTATTATTATTATTATTATTATTATTATTATTATTATTATTATTATTATTATTATTATTATTATCTATTGTTGTTGCTGTTGTTGCTGTTGTTGTTGATGCTGTTGTTGCTGTTGTTTACTACAACTACTACTACTACTTAGGGAAAATGAGAGACTTCGGTGGACTTCCGGTCGTGTGTGGTGTTTTGCCGAGGAGGGGGCAGGTGTGTTATGGCTTTCCAGGGCCCTAGCAGTGAACAGTAGGCTGGCGGCTCACTGTAAGTGTAATGATTGGGTCTTCATAGATAACTGGAACCTCTTCTACGATAAAGACATGTTGTATGCCAAGGACGGAGTACACCTGTCGCTCCAGGGTGTCAAGGTTCTCGCAGACTCCCTCGAGCGATCACTTAGCACTTTGCTGGATTTTTTAGGATAGACGAGGGGGGAAGGCCTATCGTCCGTGGATGTGCTTCGCTGACGGTGACTAGGAAGCTTAAGATAAATAAAAAAGCTGCAACAAAGGATGGTCTAACGGTTTATTATACCAACAGTCGTAGTCTCAGGAACAAGATAGATCTACTGAGCGGGAAAGCATGTGTCGAGAAATTCGACACTTTGGCAATCACGGAAAATGGTTGGATATTGCAAATAACAACTTCATGTCGAAATTGGAAATAGATGGTTATCAGATGTTTCACAAGGAAAGAAAGCGAAGAAGAAGAAAGGGGGGGGGGGGGGGCTCTCTATGTTAAAAACACACTTCATTATACCGCTAACTATTCTGTTCAAACAAACGGCGACTCCGAGTCAGTTTGCGTGGACGTTCACAGAAGGAAAGAGAAGCTAACTCTCGGGGTTCTGTACAGGCCACCACACCTAGGCAGGCAGGAAACAGACATATTACTACAAGAGGTTGGTAGGGCATGCAGAAACAAAAATGTCTGCATCATGGGGGATTTCAACTATAGGAATATAGACTGGCAAGGCGTGGTGGGAGATCTAGAGTCTGAGGATTTTCTTAAAGTAGTACAGGACAATTTTCTCAAGCAGACAGTAACTGAGCCGACTAGAGGTATCAACATTTTGGACTTGGTCTTAACTAACAACGAGAATATGATCAATGAGCTAGACGTAGGTGGAGAGCTAGGTGGTAGTGATCACAAGGAGATTAGGTTTAACTTTGACTGGGCGGTGACCCAAAAGTTCAGCAATGTGTTGGTGCCAGATTTTAAAAGAGCCGATTACGAGGGGCTTAGAAGACACCTTGAGGAGGTAAATTGGGAAACCTTGGGGCTAGATGAGGACCAGATCTCAGGGCAGGAGCCTGGAAGACAGGGGAGCCATGTAGAGCTGACCTACAATAATTTAGTTAGTGTAATAGCAAAGGGTCAGAGACAGCATATCCCTTACCAAGCACGTAGAAAGGAAAATAACGACCCTAAATGGATGACCCGCAGACTCAAGCATGAGACTGGCTCGAAGAAAGGAATTTATATGAAAATAAAGAATGGGGACACCCACCTCAGGGGTAGATATGTTGAACTAGCCAGATCGGTGAAGAAAAACACTCGCCTAGCAAAAAGGAATTACGAGATTAGGGTAGCCAACGAGGCCAAGAGCGATCCTAAGGGCTTCTTTAAATTATACAACGCGAGAACAAGGGAGAGAATTGGGCCGTTGAAAACAAACACAGGAGAGCTCGTTGAGAATGGGGAAGATATGAGTTAAATGTTGAACGATTATTTCCTCTCAGTTTTCACAAAGGAAAATCTAACAACCATTCCGGAGAGAGTTCAGGTATATGAGGGAGAAGATAACGACAAGTTGAGAGATGTGACCATCACCAGGCAGGTAGTCCAGGATGAGATTGGTAGGTTGAAAAGAAAAAAAAATCGCCAGGCCGTGACGAAATATCCCCGTGTGTCCTGAAAAAATGCAAGGAGGTCCTCAGTGGCCCACTTACCGATATCTTTAAGATGTCGGTAAATTCTGGGTATGTGCCCAATCAATGGAAAGTAGCTAATGTGACCCTGATTTTCAAAAAGGGAAACAAGTCAGCCACCTCAAATTATCGCCCAATTAGCTTAACTCAGTTGTAGGCAAGATGCTGGAGTCGATTATAGCTAGGAGCATTCGGGACCATCTAGAGAAGCATAATTTAATTCAGGACTCACAGCATGTGTTCACGAAAGGTAGGTCTTGCCTTACTAATCTGTTGTCCTTCTACACTAAAGTAATCGAGGCGGTTGACAGAGATGAAAACTATGACATATTATATCTAGATTTCAGTAAAGCATTCGACAGTCCCTCATCACCGGCTATTACTAAAATTGCAGGCTCACGGCGTAGATGGGGAAGGCTTGAACTGGATCAGGGCGTGGCTTAGTGGTAGGAAGCAGAGAGTGCTAAACAATGGTAAAAAATCTGAATGGGGCAGTGTTACAAGTAGAGTCCCGCAGGGGTTGGTGCTGGGTCCGCTGCTTTTTATCATTTACATAAATGACTTGGACACAGGAATTAGTAGTAATGTCAGTAAGTTCGCAAATAATACCAAGATCGGTAGGGTAATCCAATCAGACCAGGACGCTAGCGCTCTCTAGGATGAGCTTGACAGGCTATATGATTGGGCGGGGAAGTGGCAGTTGGAATTCAATGTCGGGAAGTGTATTATTCTGAGTGTAGGTAGGAATAACCCCTCACATAACTACTCCTTAAATGACACTCCTCTAAGCAGGTCTGGGTGTGAGAGGGACTTAGGAGTCTTAGTGAGCACTGACCTTCATCCAAGGGCCAAATGCATTCAGGCTAAGAATCGTGCAAACAAGGTACTGGGTTTCATCTCGAGAGGCGTAAGCAATAGGAGCGCTGAGGTCATCCTCAAACTTTACTTAGCCCTAGTTAAACCTCACCTTGATTACGCGGTTCAGTTCTGGTCACCTTGCTATAGAATGGGTATCAAGATGTTAGAATATGTGCAGAGAAGGATGAAAAAAATGATAAGATGTGAGAAACTTGCCTGATGAGGATAGACTTAAACATTTGAATCTACACTCTCTAGAAAGACGAAGGTTGCGAGGAGACCTTATCAAAGTATATAAATGGATGAAGGGCTTTAATAAGGGGGATGTCAATAGAGTTTTGGTTGTAAAAAAGCCAGGCAGGACACGTAGCAATGGTTTTAAGTTAGACAAATTCAGATTCAGCAAAGACATAGGCAAGAATTGGTTCACCAATAGAGTGGTGGACGAATGGAACAGGCTTGGCAGTCATGTTGTGGGTGCCAATACCATAGATACATTCAAGAAGAGGTTGGACAAATTCATGGATAGTGAGGTAAGCTGCGGTTAGGATTACAGGAGCTGCCTTGTATAGGCCAACCGGTCTCTTGCAGACTCCTTATGTTCTTAAGTACTACTACTACTACTACCATTACTACTACTACCACTACTACTACCACAAATACCTCTACTACTACTACTACTGCTACTACTACTACTACTACTACTACTACTACTACTACTACTACTACTACTACTACTACTGCTGCTGCTGCTGTTATTGATACTACTACTACTACTACTACTACTACTACTACTACTACTACTACTACTACTACTACTACTACACTACTTCTACCACTGCTGTTATTGATATTACTACTACTACTACTACTACTACTACTACTACTACTACTACTACTACTACTACTGCTACTACTACTGTTGCTGTTACTATTGAAGATGTTCAATTCGTTCTGCAGATAATATTTTACCTCCTTTTTATTTTTATCTTCTTTTTTTTTAATGCATGAAGACAATTCACCCGGATACAAGGTGACTACAAGAGGGCAGGCAGCGCACATTTGATAGTTGCCGAGAGTGGATTATGCACCAGCTTCCTTCCCCATCCACGAGTATGTGTCGTCTTTGTGCATCACTGTATGA